>NC_083592.1:31825460-32125460 GCF_027579695.1 Neoarius graeffei
ATTGAAAACCTGTGGGGTGAGCTGAAGAGGAGGGTGCACAAGAGAGGGCCGAGGACCCTGGATGATCTGGAGAGATTGTCAGGGGCAGATCCAGGAAAATGAGAAGTGGGGTGTCAACCCAGTAAGGCCGGGGGTCCAGGGGCTGCCAAAGGCCCCTGGAAGCCCTGCAGTTTTTAAATGCCCAGAGATGCATTTTGAGCTGTCAGAGACATGTTGTAAATTAAATCTCTTAAAGAAAATTACCATATCAAAAATATGTTTTAAAAGTAGGTACTTTCAAAACCATTTTATTAGTCATTGAAAATGATATTGTCAGAGTTGCAGGTATATGCATAACATAATTACAACTGATATATGGTCACTTTATAAAAGTTGCACCGTCATATAATACTTTATCATATGACACACTACAGTGTAGTACACTGACCACAAAACACATATCAATAAGTTATTACTATTTTAGCAACTGCAATCCGAGCTCCTGCTCAGGACATTCAATGTACATATAAGACAGTGAATATACCCAGGTAAACTGAGGTAATGTAAGTGGCCACTTAAGACAAAGCTTAATACCGAGATAACTATAAACAAAGACTGCGAGAGTTGCATGTCTATAATACAAAGTCAGTAACTGCAATCTGAGCTCCTGAGTCTAATAGACTGAGAGAACGATACAATGATTGTGTGAGCTGCATGTGAACAAGTCCTAATAATAAGTCTTAGTTCCTAAGACTCAGGAGATTTCAAGCAGATTTTCTTCAGAGCTGTTGCAAAAATCAACATCTCTCACAGACCTATCCAGCCGCTGTTGTAAAAATCACAGTGAGGCTCACCCCAAAACGGCACGTGTCCCATGTACATACACAGGGTATAGTAAGTACAGGGATACCCTATTAATGAATACAAGCAGTAGCTGGACAGCCGACACATGTGTGTACGCAGTAAGTCTGCTGCAGCATCTTATCATTTTGGCTTGTGAACATGCACGTTAACAAT
Source organism: Neoarius graeffei (assembly GCF_027579695.1). Lineage (NCBI taxonomy): Eukaryota > Metazoa > Chordata > Actinopteri > Siluriformes > Ariidae > Neoarius > Neoarius graeffei. The sequence goes on from NC_083592.1 coordinate 31,826,457, forward strand.
ATCATAAACATAAAAGGATGGTGCACACACTTTACATGCAATATACACCCTTTCCGGGAATACAGTATGTTATTATGTAGATGCACAAAATTCCTGCGCCTTGTTAAAATCCAGCAGAACTCGCCCAGCTTGCTTTTCACTGCATTTGGGTCACGAGCGAAAAAACCTAAGCTAGGACCTACTATTAAATATAAATTTATACCATAAACTCTTCAGCTCAATCCCATATGACGATTTATTTTGTTTACTTTTAAACCTTATTAAGTAAAAAATGATGGGCATATCTCAGTATCTGCAATACTAAAACCTTTTTTTTTTTTAACAGGGTTGCGCACCAGGTGTGCCCCCCCCCCTTAAATCCGCACCAGAATGTGTAAAGAGGAATGGTCTCAGATGCCCTGCTCTGTATCTCCAACCTTATAGAATATTATAAAAGACTCAGTGCTGTTTTACTGGCAAAGAGAGGTTGTACAAAGTATTAAATGCAGGGGTGCCAATAATAGTGGCACGTTTTTGTTGAAAATAACTATTTCTTGATGAGGGATTTCTTTTTCTCTGAATAAATTTTTCAATTCAAGGTTGGAATTATTTTTCCATATTTTTCAGTGTGAGATGAAGCAACATCATCAAAAGGTGAATTTTTTCCAATCTTTACAAGGGGTGCCAATAATTGTGGAGGGCACTGCACTTTAAATTACCTAAAATGTATGTGACGATATGAAGGGTTTCTCATTCACTGGTACCCTACCACCACCTAGAGGCAGTGGATTAATATAGCTGGACTATTTCTTCAGGCACACTGTAGATTGGTGTGGATAGCATACGTTATTCTGAGTTTATTGTTTGTGGAATGGGACACTGATATAAAAACCAAGATTTGCTGTAATGGTAGTGTGAGTATCAGGGTTTGGGTTTGTGCTACAGGATATATAATACTGCTGATGAATGACAGACACATACACAAACACTTTTCTGCTCCAGGTACATCATCCGGTCAGACCCGTTGGCCCACGTACCTGACGAGTTGCCTGTGTGCCAGGCAGGTGCCAGGCTGAAGCAGGATTATGGCACAGAGACAAGAGGAGAGACTCATCTCTGAGAACCAGAGTTCTGCTTGGAACATGCATGGAGAGTGCCTCCTGTTCCCAATACACACAGCCACAATCCATCAAGCACGCAGTCCTCCAAGGCCACATGGGGAGGGTGGGGGGGTTCATTCCACTATCACGAACAACTTCCCCCACGTTTACCTTTTCCATGACAGGACTGGAATCTGTGTGCATTTTTTCACTGAAATGGCTGCTGCATTTTCCCAGTTTAGACAGATTCCGAAACAGGGAGATGTCATGTTCTGGACCAAACACACTGTTCAAGCCCTTTCTTTCCTCTGGACAGTAAGTGAAATACAAAAGAATGCAATATTTCGCTGAGTGAGGGGAAGAGAAAGAAATCATGACTGCCATGTAACGAGATGAGATTTTAAGAAGACATTAATCAGTAAATATAAAAGTGAAGCTTCTTTTTTGTATATACATGTAGTTACATATACTTTTACTTGGTCACTGGATCTTCAGTATAGATCATACATCATATTATTGTTTTGTCCTTGAAGCACAAATATTTTAGGTTAGAATTACCCAACCAGTAAAACTCAACGATTACCATGAACTATTTGATCAATATCAAGTGAATTTATCATATCAAGTATTATTTTCAGTATAAAATTGGTTTATTGATTCAATTCAGGTGCTTTATCACCACTTTGAAAACCGGCAGCAAAAAAAAAAAAAAATTGGTAACCAGTTTTTAACCAGTAATTACTTTTATATCCAATATCACAAATGTTCGCATGCTTCATGCATATTGTGTATATTTTTTTTAATAGGCACCCTGAGAGCCTCCCATCATTACAGTAGGATAGAAAGTAATTTTTTTTCCAGTAACATGGCTCCCACAGAAGGGCTGCTCATGAGAAACTGTCTGACAGTTCATTCTCTGATACAGATCATAAATGTGTACACAATCAAAATTACACTATATATTTGCTATTTTTCAATGCCATTTTGCCTGAAAGTAAACAATTAAGTATTTTCCTATTTGTATTAGTGCCAGATGTTGAAAACTAAAAAGTTGTCACATTTTTATCCATGTGTTTCTTTGGACACTACATTTATTACTCAGTGTCATTCAGAAATAATGACTAGAATACGAGAACCTGCCAGGTATGTTGCACTAAGCTCTGCTGGTCCAAATGGAGTAGTGAAGTACAGCATGACCCTTTAACCCTCAACTACAAAGAAATGAAGCAGCAGCAGTGTTACCGTATAAAAAGTTTCCATTTCTTGTTTTTGCTCAAAACACAAAAGTAGATCATTATAAAGCATATATAACAGTTAATTACTACATGTTGCACGTCATTTTAAAGCTACATTAGAATAATAGTGTAGAATAGTGTCTGGATTTTTTTTCAGGGCAATTTTTGATATGTGAAGTGAGAACAGCAAATCTTGAACATTATTGTTGGGTTCAATAGCCACTACATGAAGGGATATTTATAATAAAGATAATTATCGAATATTAGCTGCCTTGCAGCAGTATATTTCTATTGGCCCTTCATGGTTCTCTCCAGTGACTACTGTAGTGCATCCTGAAGATCAAATGGATACTGCTGAGCCATATTTCCCAACCCGTCCATCTCAGGTGACTGAGGAGAAGCAGTAGAGCTAGCAGAAGGAAAGTTCGTTCAAAGCGAATAGCATAAATATCACTGCAGCCCTCAAAACATGTTTGTCATGTTGAGAGACTCTTTGTGCCATAATTCTTGGCTGGTCATGCTTGTAGCCTGTTTTCAAGGCAAACCATCAGTTGCTTTTCAGGTGAAGAGGAGCACAAGCTCGGTTTGTCTGCATGTTTACACACTCCCTTACTGAAGAGAAGAGAAGCCAGGCAGCAAATGGTCATTGCTTCTCATCCACTATATACCACCATTATTATGCTCATAACTACCTTAAAGTGGTATGAGGAGTGGATTACCTTCAAGTGGACTGTCCACTCGAGGTTTATTTCCTTTTCTTCTTGTCATTTGTAAAGACTATGCATATTGTGCATGTTAGCATAGTCTGCAAATCTCCTTTTGAAAGCTGCACATGCTCAGATTCTTTACCACTGACCGCCTTCAACTATTTGTTTCAAGGTGTGTAGAATCGGGTGAGCATTGCAAGAGAAGATGATGACAAATGGACAATGCATGTCCTTTTATTGCCAAACAAGATACCTACGTATGTTTACAGTTGCTGGCTTCTGGGTTTTTTTTTTTTGTGTGTGTGTGTGTGTGTGTAGAACAGTACATTGTAAAGGAGAACTGATCCATTTTGTACAATTTCTTATATGAAGTCTGTGTACTTCCAACATGTACAAATGATTCAATAAATGCTGCATGCAGCCAGAAATAATGATTTCCTTCATTCATAATTTATTATATTTAGAGTTCAAAATAGCTTATTTAGTCATTTTGTTCACACTTCGTAACACTTCTGATCTTGTCAACATAAGGAATAAAATACAAGGTAGCCCTGTTATAGGAAAATAAATCAGTGACAGGATGGTGTGATGTCACATGGGAAGCGACGTTACTGTGGTCACTATGAATTATATTATTTCCCATGAGAGTACATCCTTTAGTGTTTCATTTCTTCTTATGGGACAGCAAATTTGCCATGACTGCACCATGTTCAGTTATCTGTTTAGAGTTCCATTTAACATTGTGGAACATCTTAGAGAAAAGATAGTTATCACCACTTATCGGCTATAAAACAGTCTTTGCCTCACCAACTACTTTTCTTGGCGCGGTACCAAAAAGCTGAGAAAGCACAAACTCCTACCCTGAAGACTCTCCCATGGTGGAAAACTGCTCAAGCACTGACTTTGGAGACTCCTTGCAGAAATACTGTAAACGCATCATTTTACATTTTATTAACTCTATTATTAAAGCATATATATGGAGCATCAACCATACAAGTTCCTGTGAATGAACTGTTACTAGAGAAATGATAATTAGAACAAGCACATTCATAAAAATACTGTGATTACAGCTATGATCTGAGCCATGCTGTTTTAGAAAATTAATCCATGCTAAGATTTGAGAATGCAACAGCTCTGTGGTACAAGTTCATTTAGTTTACAAGAGCACATTATATTTACCCTCCTGCCCATTTACTTAATTAAAATATTTTTCATGTCTAAACTATTAGCAGTTCTATGGCTTTCCATGGTGCTTCCTCAAGATTGAGTGACCAGTTAAATTTTTTGCTTCTTCATATGACTTTGCCTCCATCTGTCTCGTGTCCAGCGACCCCGGTTCTCCACCACCTCATGTAGAAGATCTATGAAGCTGTACTCATTATCCACTAGCAAGTTGTCATCACTGGGAGATCCTCCAGAAGAGTGTGCACCTGAGTTGGAGCGAGACTTATCCCTCTTTCCATCTCTTTCTGCTCTTTTTGGTTGCCTCATAGATATGGCTCGGGTCTGTTCACCCTTTGGAAATGGATCTGACTTTTTCTTCTTGCCGCTTCTCGTCTTCACTTCAGTGGCAGCTTCAGAGTGCATGCCTTCACACAGTGGTTTGATAGTGACAAAGTCAGAATGTGCCTCATTATTTATTGAGCAATGACTTTTAATCATTTCAGACTGTCCTTCATTCATCTCAACATATTCTCTGATCAAGCTGGACATGTCTTGGATGCAAGATCGATTGACAAACTCACAAATTTCCATAGAAAGTTCCACAGATTGAATGGGCTCAAGGTCCTTTAGTCGTAGCTGCTGTTCAGGAAACCCTGAACAACTGGCTTGTGGGATATTTTCTGGAATAGCTGAAGAGATGCCAGAGGGAAACAATCTATGATACTCACAATCTGTAACAAAAATGAGCTTTGGAGAAACATTGAGGACCTGCTGGGTTTGAGCCATTCGCTTTTTCCACTCAATTGCTGTAGGAGGCCAGGACAACGTATGCCTGATGGGTCTTAAATTCAACTGTCCATTGGAAGTCTTGGTGCAAATCTGCTCTGGATTTTGGCTTCGCTTTTCTGGATCAGCTCCAATGGTGAGGTAAGGCATGTTCTCAACATCTCCCAGAGGCTGAAAGCCATAATCATGCTCTGGAGGGAGTGGAGATCTTGCTAAACTGGAGCTCGAATTATATTCATCAGAAACATGTTCTTCACTGGATACAGAGTCTTCAATATGCAGAAATCCCTGATCTTTTACATTTCTCTCTAAAGTATGTTCACCCTTTTCTCCACACTCTAAATTCTGCCCGTACTTGCCTTCTGCTTTCAAAGTTTTGATAAACTCATCTCGTCTCTCAACCTGTCTACATTTTTCCATTTCAGTTTTTCCTGCTTGTCCCTCTTTTTCCGCATTTCCATACTTGCTGCCTTTTTTCCTTGATTCAATCTTTTTACCATCTAACTTTTCAAACTCTTGTTCTGTCCATCCAGCAGGTATTTCTTGATCCTTCACCATCCACACTCCTGCATGCTCTATTTCAGTGCCTGGGCATCTTCCAAAGCCATCAGCTCTAGAGAGTACAGGCCCTGCTGACTTGGGTCGGCTACTCATCTCTCTTGGTTGGTATATTCCTGTGCTGTAAATCTGGTAAATTTGTGACTCCAGTACTGGCTGGTTCAGCCTTAATAAAAGTCTGTTATTTGATCGTTTCCTTTTCTTGTCCCAAGAAATAGTTTCCACTTTGTTAGAGATGTCAGGTGTTGCTCTACAATCTGACTGGTCTTGTCTTGTTTCTTGTTCTTCTTGAGAAGGTTGGATGGCCACTTGATGTTTTTGCTCTCGTTTCCTATGGTATAAAACTGACAACACACAGATAACAAATACCAGGGCACAAAGTACCACTGGCAGAATATATTTATTAGACTTTCTGGTATTCTACAGAATAATCAACATGTCTTGAGAGGAGTGATGGGTCACTTACTGGTAATAATGAGACACCAGTAGAAAGTTATCAACTGGCAGAAATTTAAGAACCATTTCTACTGCAGCTGATGGAAATAACCAGGATAACTCATATTTCCTCCAAATTACACCACTTATAGGATTTTTTTTTTTTAATGGAGATCATCTAGCCAGTAGTTATTCAGAGGCATACATGCTACATGATTATGTAAAGGCACTTCAAGTTTTGTTGTTGTATACTAGTTCATCTCAAACAACTAGAATATTGTGAAAAAAATTCATTTTTTTCATCAGTTACTTAAGAAAGTGGAAAATTTAATATATTCTTGACTCATTACATGTAAAAGATTTGTCAGTGAGGGCAGGTAGATTGGAGGTGGATGTATTTACTGGGAGAGAGTATTAGAAAAGAAGCAATAAATAGGCACAAAGTCCAAAACGGCAGGCTGAAGCAATAACAAACAGGCCAAGAGTCAGGCGAGGCACAGACAGACTAAACTGGGGTAGACAAGAACCCCCACAAAGAGCTCCCTTTGGGAACTAAAACCCATCTTTGATGGCCCAGCACTGAACACACTGGTTCTGGGCGGACCTGGTACTGGATTCTTGGCTCAGGTGGGGGCTTGAGCTGGGCTTTGAATAGATGCAAGGACCCAGACGGAGGCTTGTGCTCAGGCTCAAGACAGGCCTTGGGCTCCGGACTAGGCATGGACCCTGACATCAGCATGGGCTCAGGGACAGGCACAGGCTTTGTCTGAGCGCTGCTCTCATCCTTGTTAAAGCTAGACGGCATAGTAGTGAGGTCCTCAAAGCCAGGTGGTGGGTAAAAGAGCTTGTCTGCATTGAAATCTGGAACAGAGGCCACCCCGTTGGCCTCTGGCACAGGCTCTGGAACTGGCAGTGGAGATAAGGCTTCCTCTTCTGCTGCTGCTGCTTCAGCCACTGGAGGAAGCTCTAAAGCAAAGGCCTCCTCTTCTGCCATTGCTTCGGCTTCTAGCATCTTATCCCCCCCCCCAAAAAAAAAAAAAAGTATGAGGATCCTCCTTCCCCAGAGCCTGAAACAGGTGTCAGAACATGGCACCAAATAGCTGGGAGTTTCTAAGGCATGGCTGTTCCACTTGGACCAGGTACTCAGCCCATCAGCGTACTCACTCTGTGAACCAGTGAATCATACAGATGACCCAGACATGCTCTAAAGGCCTGGGCTCCACCAGGTCAGAATAAAAGAGCGCATATTGTAGTATGAACCCATTTGGGGGATACTCCACCCCCATCATAGGGTGCCGGGATGTCCAACCCTAACCACTGCAGGAAAAATACTGATCCAGGTAGACACACAGAAACTGGGGCATGGTGTTAAGCAGGGTGCCAGGTCTCTTCCACTACATCCATGGGTTGGCAAAGTATTCTGTCAGTGAGGGCAGGTAGATTGGAAGCAGATGTATTTGCTGGAAGAGAGTCTTTATTAGAAAAGAAGCAATAAACAGGCACAAAGTCCAAAATGGCAGGCTGAAGCAATAACAATGAACAGGCTAACAATTAGGCAAGGCACAGACAGACTAAACTGGGCTAGTCAAGATCAGAAACAAAAACACAGAACAAGAGTCAAGAATCCAGGAAGACAATACAAAAGGCTCAGTAATGGTGACTAGCAATGCAAAACTTTGCAAAGTCTAGTTGCCTGCATCATCATTTTATGTGCATGCTAATTGTGCCTTAACCCAGGGCAGTTGCTAGTCATTAGAGGCACATACTGCACAGAGCACTCGCGAGTGAAAGTCTGTTGTGTGTGCCAGTGTGCACAGATGTAACAGTTTCAAGAATTTTTTCCATTTTAATTTTGATAATTATGGTCTACAGCCCAAAAAACCCATCTCAAAATAGAGCATTTCATTTCAAAATTGAATAAAATATAAAAATACCATGCATTTCTTGGTCTAGTTAAGTACAAGCAACCACAATCATGGGGAAGACTGCTGACTTGACAGTTGTCCAGAAGACGATTGACACTCTCCACAAGAAGAGTAAGCCACAGGTGGTCATTGCTAAAAAGGCTGGCTGGAAAAGGTGCACAAGCAACAGGGATGGCTGCAGCCTTGACAGGATTCTCAAGAAAAGTAAATTCGAGAACTTCACAAGGAGTGGACTGAGGCTTGTGTCAGTGCATCAAGAGCAACCACACAGACGTCTTCAGGAAAGGGGCTACAACTGTTGCATTCCTAATATCAAGTCACTCCTAAACCAGAGACTGTGTCAGAAGCATCTTATGTGGGCTAAGGAGAGAAAGAACTGGACTGTTGCTCAGTGGTCCAAAGTCGTCATCTCAGATGAAAGTAAATTTTGCATTTCATTTGGAAATAAAAGTCCTAGAGTCTGGATGAAGGGTGGAGAGGCACAGAATCCAAGGTATTTGAAATAAAGTGGGAAGTTTCTGCAGTCTGTGATGATTTGGGGCACCATGCCATCTGCTGGTGTTGGTCTATGGTGTTTTATCAAATCCAAAATCAATGCAACCATCGACCAGATTTTAGGAGCACTTCATGCTTCCATCTGCTGACGAGCTTTATGGAGATGCTGATTTCCTTTTCCAGCAGGACTTGGTACCTGCCCACAGTGTCAAAACTACTACCAAATGGTTTGCTTACCATGATATTACTGTGCTTGATTGGCCAGTCAACTCACCTGACCTGAACTCCATAGAGAATCTATGGGGTATTGTTAAGACAAAGATGAAAATCACCTGACCCAAAAATACAGACAACCTGAAGGTCACCATCAATGCAACCTGGGCTTCAATAACACTTCATCAGTGCCACAGGATGACTGCCTCCATGCCACACCGCATTGATGCAGTAATTTGTGATAAAGGAGCCCCAACTAAGTATTGAGTGTATAAATTAACATACTTTAAATGTCCAATTTCTGAATTGTAAATATATTTTTGACTGATTTTAGGAAATATTCTAATAATTTGAGACACTAGATTTCTGATTTTCATGAACTATGAGCCAAATCAAAATTAAAACAAAGGCTTAAAATATTTCACTTTACGTATAATGAATATAGAATATATGAAATTTTACCTTTTTGAATTAAATTGCGAAAAAGGTAACTTTCACAAAATTCTAATTGTTTGAGATGCACTTGTAGACCACCTTGAAAACCAAGATTAAAATAAAAAAAAAAAAGTCTCTCTAAATTGAGAAACTTCCCACTTGTGTCCTGCCTACGCCTAGAATAGAGCACTTGAATGCAAACATAATGCGCAAGTTAAAATGAAATACAGAACTTAGATGCATCTCTGTTAATGTGGGTATAAATCATGTTCATGACATTCTAGTGTTTAGGAAAACCTACCTACTAAGCTGATAATAGTAGACAGATTAGTGCTTCCTGGTGTGAAGGTTTGGCTGTTTCTGGTTGTAAGGGTTACATCTGTTACTGCATTCACACATTTGGACACATTCCACACAAGCCTTCCTCGCTGATGAGCTGGGCTCTCGCAGAGCACCATCATCTCATTCTGCAGCAGGGAGGCATTTTGCAGCTCTGCAGACAACACTCACAAGTTAGTACTGCAAGGACAGTACTGAGGTAGTTAACTATAGGTCATACTAAAGCGGGAAGCATGTTGCAGACTTGAGATATTGGGCATCATAGTTATGACCTTGTAATCCACAATTATAGTTCATACAGTATGTCTATGAACATATGTGAAGTTTTAATTCAATTTTACTTGTGCTACCCAAATTCAAAACTAGAATGGTCACAACACAGCTTTCCAGAAATCCAATGCAGATTTATATTTAGATCCTTAATGAGCAAGGCAGAGGTGAACGTGGCAATGAAAAACTCCCTGAAATGAAGAAACTGAGAAGAACTGGCATTTTCTGGGTGACACCATATAGTAGGATTATTAACCATCATAAATCATTACACCATAATTGTATACTATAAAGTCAAACAGTAGGCTTACTGTGTATTTAAAGAATGTTTAGTTTGAGCATATTGTGAATAAGAGTCCAGAAATGAGCACAGGACTGTCTTTATAAATACAACAGCAGTTCTTTGATGCAAATCTACAGCATCCAGGTGAGATTATCCACTGCAAGACTTTGAGGTGCAAATCTATATATTATCCACAATACCAAATCAGAAAAAGTTGGGACCACATGTTGAAATTGAAATTAAAACTGAAAATGATTTGTAAATAATCTTTGACCTGTACTGCACTCAAAACAATACAACAGCACATTATTTGATGTTTTACCTCAAGAAATTTATTTTTCAAAACATTTAAAAAAAGTTGGGACAGTAAAGTATTTTCCACTTTATAATGTTGCCATTCCTTCTCAACATTTAAAAGATGTTTAGTGACTGAAGACACTGAGTGAATCGTTTAAGATGTGATTTTGTCCCATTCTTCCTGCAAATAGGTCTTAAGGTGTGCAACAGCATGGAGTCAGTCATATTTTTCCATTTCAAAATTCATCACACATTCTCTATTGGGGACAGACTCTCTACAAAGACATGGCTGTGGAAGAAATGTGTGAAGAATGTGGTTTTGGGGGAAGCCATGGCCTAATGGTTAGAGAAGTAGCTTTGGGACCAAAAGGTCATGGATTGGATTCCCTGGACCAGCAGGAATGTCTGAAGTGCCCTTGAGCAAGGCACCCAACCTCCAACTGCTCTGGGTATGTTGTACGTCACTCTGGATAAGAGCGTCTGCTAAATGCCTGTAATGAATGAAATGCATCGTCTTGCTGAAATATCCCTAGCAAAAGATGTTGTCTTGAAGGCAAAATATGTTGTTCCAGAATCTCAATGTATGCATTAAATAGTGCTGTCACAGAAGTGTAAGCTCCCTTTGTCAAGAGCACTGCCACAACCACATACCATGACAGACTCTGGCTTTTGGCCTTGTTGCTGGTAACAGTCTGGATGGTCCTTTTGGTCTTTGGTCTGGAGCACATGGAGTCAATTTCTTCCAAAACAGACCTGGAATACTCATTCATCTGACCACAGTATACATTTCCATTGTGTGATGGTCCATCCCAGATGTCTCCTAGCACAGAGAAGAATGACAGCACTTCCGGACACAGTTAACATAAGGCTTCCTTTTTGCACAGTAAACTTTTAACTGGCATTTGTAGATGTAACTCCATATTGTAGTGCTTGACCAAAGGTTTGTTAAAGTAATCCCAAGCCCATGAGGTTATATCAGCTATAGATGAATGACGGTTCTAGATGCAGTGCCGTCTGAGGGATTGGAGATCATGGGTGTTCAACTTTGGCTTGTGCCCTTGCACATGGAAATTCTGCCAGATTCCTTGAATTGTTTAGTGATATCGTGCACTGCCGAGAGTGAAATATCCAAATCTTTTTGTGGAACATTGCCTCATGTGTTTATTGACAAACTGGAGATCCTCAGCCCATCTTCCCTCTTCAAAGACTAGGCCTTTCCTGGATACAGACTTTGTCCCAAATCATGATTACACTCACCTGTTGACATCACCCGTTTCAAATCGCATCATTATTTAAATGTTTTACCTCGTTACTAGCCCTAAATTTCTCCTGTCCCAACATTTTTTTTCCAAATGTATTGCAGGCCTGCAACACAGGAATGGATGTATATTAACATGCAAATTAAATGAAGTTGACCAGACAAAACATGAAATATCTTGGGTTAATACTGTCTGCAATGAAATACAAGTTAAAGTAAATTTAGGAAATCACCGCTTTTTTTTTTTAAATTTGCATTTCCATACCATTCTAACTTCAACAGTTTTACATTTCTTAAAAAAAAGTATAAAACTAAGTAACATAATAGCCAAGTCTCATTATACATCACTTCATTTTTATGTCAATTAATTAACAGTGACAGAACTACCTACATAGCATCATCTTGATTTAAACTACCAAGCTCAATTTATTCTACACATCAAATAAGTTAACTTTTTTGCTGTTTACAATAAGCATGGTTGCAGTAACACATTAGTACTTGGTACATATTTCAATCTTCTTTACCTTGACAGTTTCCTCCTGAGCCGAATGGTAATTACAACATTTTGAAGTGCCAAATCTGGGCTTCATTGTTCATAACTGGATACGAATTTATTCATAAAATCACTTGGAAGAGCATTTAAACAAATGTGGTACTCATGAAAATCTAGTTAGTTTGGAAAAATGTCCATATTGTATGAGAGCTCCAGTGTACATTTATGTGCAAGGAGACTAATGTGAATGGATGGATGGATGGATGGAAGGAAGGAAAGAAAGAACTTTATTCATCACACACTTGTGAAATTCCTCTCTGCATTTAACCCATCTGAAGCAGTGAACATGCACACACGCGCACACGTGAGCAATGAGCGTGCACACATACCCAGAGCATTGGGCAGCCATGCTAACAGCGCCCAGGGAGCAGTTGGGAGTTAGGTGCCTCACTCAAGGGCACCCCAGCCCAAGGCCGTCCCAGATCAACCTAACCGCATGTCTTTGAACTGTGGAGGAAACCCACGCAGACACGGGGAGAACATGCAAACTCCACACAGAAAGGCCGTCGCCAGCCCTGGGCTTGAACCCAGAACCTTCTTGCTGTGAGGCGACCATGCTAACCACTACACTACCGTGCCGCCCTGAAAGACTTCAAATTGCACAAATGGCTACTTGCTGCAATTTTATATACAGATTGCATTGTCATGGATTGATAGTTTCATGTATTAATAATTTCAATCACATGAATTTAAGGAACATTTTATGAAAATGTTACTCAATAGACAAGAAGATGGTACCCAATGACGAGCAAAAGTCTGTCTCCAGTGGCTGAGGTGTATTAGTGATGGATTTAGTACACATGGCCTTTGGGAGGCGCTCTTTCACCAGTCAGTCATTTTATTTTCAGCTCTCAGAGCCTCACCTTTTATAGTTTTGTGGGCGTTACCAAAGGCAAATCAGCCAGTAATTTACAGGCAATTGGCATTTAATAACATCCACACAAGTAAGAATAAAATCAGGTTTACTGAATTATTAAAACCTGGCAGGAATTTTTGGTCAGTTTGGGCTGTAAAAACATTTTCATCCAACTTTTCAAAAAGACTGATAAACAAGACAATATGACTTAACACGTGCTGCATTACATTTTTTTAAACACAAAGCCAGAAACTTCTTTTCTACCAACCAGTTGAGCGAATAAAATGGTGTAAACAGTATCACATTCCTAAATCACATTTGTAGATAAATTGGTCATTAACACTCACCTCTTAGATAGAGAGAGAACTCATACACACTGCAGGAACAGTCCCAGGGGTTTCCATTCAAAACAAGTTTAGTGTTGTTTAATGGAATGAGGGTGTCCACACTCAAATGACTTAGCTTATTGTGGGACAGGTCTAGATGTCTCAACCTATTCAAAAAGTGAAAGCTCTCTGTTGTAATAGTGCGAATTTGGTTCTGGGCCATGTTCAGGTTTAAGAGTCCCACAAGACCAGCAAACGAATCGTTATTCAAAGCCATAATGCCATTATTTGTCAAGCTGAGGCTCTCTAGTACCTCTTTATGAATAAACCAGTTTGAAGTCATTTGGGAGAGATCATTATTATGTAAATTGAGCATCTTGAGACTTTGGAACTGGGCAAATGCCCCTGGTGCTATAGCTGTAATTCCATTGTGTGACATAGTGAGGCTGGTGACTGAGGACAGATTAGTGTAGTTAAAAACAGTCGAGTTGATTTCACCCATGTTTCCCACCAAAAACACCAGAGAGGACAGGCCAGGAGGATAACCTAGAAGGATAATACACATTAACAGGTAGAAATAGGATTGCAGTCAAGAATCAGATCATCTTCACTATCTGACCAACATTCTGCAGAATGTAACATCCTAAATAACCTTCCTTTTTTGTTCTGTATAGAAAGATAAAAATCATACGCGTGTACAAAATTACTTACCTGTTGGGATTTGTTTGCAAGTGTAGTCCTGTGCAAGCACGCAGCTCTGAGAACACACAAAGCCCAACCTTTGGAAAACTCCCCAGATTAAGAATAAAGCTAAAACAGTCAATCAAGAGAGGGGGAAAAAGCCCGACCAGATCAGTTTGCTTTGGCTTGTCTATTTTGCACTACAATAAAATTGGCATGGCTCTATACCTACCTCTCATGATGCAAAGGTTTGTGTCCCTCACACACTACATAAGTGACTGACCATCCAGCAAATACTGGAGATCATGAAACCACAACTGATGATAAACTACCTGTTGCTATGCTACATCTGTGACTTCAGTGGATTGTCAAGGATACAGCAGACACAGTCAGGTAAACTCTCCTTACACTCCATGTCTGACCCACAGAAACTCCAAAATAAAATAAAAAAAATATATTACAACCTGAAATGCTCATGAATGGATGCTCATAAAACCATGAAAAACAAAACAAAATGAAAACCATGTCAATGACATCACATGATCAACCGAAAATGACAAAAATGAGTTTATTGAAAATGTATTCAATTCTCTGTGCCTATGTTTAATATAAATAATGGTAAGGTGGATAGAGTAACATGACCAAAAGTACAGTGTTTTAAAAGAATGGTGAGCAAAATCAGTACAATTTTAGAGTGTATATATAAACAGACATGATATACAAAACTGTAATTTAAAAGTAAAAACAAATGCAGCAACCTAAATCTGAAGTACACCTTCTGGAAAGTAGTAGTCTGAAGAGTTTTCAGTGGGCCATTAATTTTGCTTGTCTGAATTAAATACATTAGTGTCTGTTTAAAGATTTTAGTGTAATAAGCAGTTCAAGAAGCATTTAATGCTAATGTTTTTCGCACAAACCTTGTGTGCCCTTAACTATCACCTTTTCTAAAGAAGTAAAGTGCATGTGCAACACTATCTTGATCCTTACCACCAACTCAAACCAAGTGTTTTAAAATGATTAAACAAGGATGCGGCAGTGTTGACACATTTTTTCCCTCGTCTCCAAGGAATGCTTTAAACATGGGTAAATAATTAGACAGCCACTGCGAAGGAAGTAACTGATTATGAATATATTAAATACCATCATTCAAACTACAGCGACACTCTTCATAATAGAGCATGCTGCTCTTTTGCATTGACAAAAGAAGGTTCAGAGACGACATCACTCGTGGTTACATTGCATGATAAAAGCACTAAAACGATCATGAGTGCACCATTGTCAAGGACGCAGCTGTCCAGTGGAGAAATTACTACCTGTAGTATTCGAGTAGCAAAACAAAAGAGCATCTGAGACATGAACCGAAGCCTTTCATTCCCTATTTAAAAAGGTCCATCATAGTCCTATGCAGCAGTGCTACAGCCGATTTGCTTTTTAAGCGCTGAATAAATAGGACAATAGTACCATGATGTGTGAAGGCCAACCACATGTATGACTGGGATCATCATACAGTGCACAGAAGACAGTTTCAAAGCAGCATGTTTTAGGAAGGGGGGAAAAAGAAAATAAAAGGCAACTTCACAAATACTTTTCTACATAAATTGAGTTATGATCTTCATAAGCAGCAGACTATTTCGATGTAGCTGTCTCACAGTCTGTCTTTTACAGTAAAGAGACAAAATATCTGCTGATCAGAAAGGAAAACTCTGCTGTGTGAGCTTACCAAACTAAAAATGTCTTTCAAGTAACAAGAACTCAACCAAAAATGCCTCAAACTACAGAAAAAAAACCCTCTACCACGAACTGATCAAACAAAGAGTGTTGACCGTCCAGAGATTTATTCATACACAGCCAGTCCTGATGCATCACAAAACAAGAAGAGAAGTTGACTGTGGACATCTGTGTGGTCTTTCCAAACATACAGGCAGTACAACAGCGTTGCTTAATTACAGTTCCCAAAAGCTTCACTTTGCACTCTTTTTTGGCACAGCGGGCCTCTTGGCCTGCCAGAGGTGATTATGAATGGTCAGGGCATCCACATTGACGGACACAGTCTTGGCAGGTATGACGGTGAACTGTTTCCGGTCTGAGCTGTACTTGTAGAGCTTATCAATCATCTTTTTGGTGATGCTTTTAGGCCCAGTGCCCGTGAGCTTGTGGATCTCCTCTGTGTCAGGAAAATACGAGTAGAGTGCACGGAACTGGCAACCGCCATCACGGAAGAGAATCATCAAGTGGTTTGACTCGCACTTCTCAATTTCCTGCAGGTAAGTGTGCAAAGCAATGCTTTTTAAAGTCTACTTCACAAAACTGTTCCACATTAAAACTCGTGTTTAATTGGGTCAACGTATAAAGTCTTTCAAGTTATAAAGAGATGAGATTACCGTATTTTCTGGACTATAAGCCGCTACTTTTTTCCTAGGTTTTGAACCATGCGGCTTATACAAAGGTGCGGCTATTCTGTGGATTTTTCTTCCACCGCTAGGGGCGCTCTAACCGGAAGTAGAATCAAAAATAAGATAGCGAAAAATCAATGCAAAGAAGAATTAGCAGATCTTTAGCAGATAGAACACGCATGACAAATTACTAACCGGTAATTATTTTCAAATCCAGCGAAGATGATTAAAGTGACTTGTGGTTTCAAACACAGGAGAAATGAAGGTAAATAAATACCGGTTATTTTCTCTTGGTTCTGTTCCGTTTTAATCAGCAAAGTTGCTGCCGTGCTAAAAGGCACTGTTCGGAAAGAATCTGTTCAGGTACATACATGTACATTTACAGTACAAAATCGTTCTGTACATGCAGTAAATATCTAATTTTTCAACATAGATATCTGCGGCTTATAGCCCGGTGCGGCTTGTATATCTTTTTTTTAATATATTTTTTTAAAATAGAGCGGATGCGGCTTATATACAGGTGCGCTCTATAGTCCAGAAAATACGGTAATCAGGTTTTAGATGAAAACAAACCTCGAGAATGGAGTTCTTCTGCGGTTCATTTACTTTTCCAGCCAAGCAGCAGTGAGAAATGGCATTGTGGATTATCGGCTTATTGGACTTTGCACTTGGCTCCTTGAAAAGTTTAGGCCCTAAAAAAAGTAAGTTAGAAACGACACACAAATAAATAAAAGCTTCTTTAAGAATGGAATTATGCTATTTCTAAAACATACAGTTGCAGTCAGAAGTTTACATACAGAAACATGAATGTCATGGCAATATTGGGCTTTCAATGATTTTCATTTCAAATCACTGAAAGCACCAATATTGCGATGACATTCATGTTCCTGTATGCAAACTTCTGACTGCAACTTTAAGTGGGATCCTGCTAAACATTGAAAGCAAGTTATCTTTTTAATACCCTTGTTAAATAGAGGTTAGTATTTTCACTGCTTCCACAGACAGAAGCGAAATATCTTACCAGTATATTCTGCAATAGACGTTGATGTAATGGAAGACGCAGTAGAACCGTTATCCCAGTCGCGCTCTGTTGTCCGACTGAGGACTGAAAACGACTCCACAGATTCCCCACTGTTCATAGAAAGAACATGCCAATAAGAGCAACAGCGCATGACAACATTGAGAGGTCACAGACTGGATTAGTTAGAATTTACTTGGAAAGCATGATTAAAAGGCAGGCATATACATGCACACAACGTACCGCTGAGACCCTGCACCTCCCGAGTTCACACTGTCTGCTTCAGTAGTGGCCACAGAGGCCAGTGAGAGATTCGAGCCAGACTGGGCACTGATCAGGTTCTCATCTGGAAATCGAAAACACTTGCAACTTTTTCCCCCCTTTAATAACAAGTATTGCTACTAATAACACTCAAATAAAATGAGCCCTTTAAGAAACTCGAACAGTTGCTAGAGGTGTTACAGGTATCGTCAAGTTAAAATGACTTAAAAACACTGAATAATTTAAGAACACATATTTTAAGAAATATAGTCTTCACACTCAATTTGTTCATAACGACTTTATACACATTTAACAAGAGGTTCTATGATAACAGGGCTTTCCCCAAAGCACGAATATGCGGCGTTCCGTCATGCTGTGCGACGTCAGCACCACGGTCACTTGCACGCCAAAAAAAAAAATATATATATTAAATTTTTAAATCAATAAAATTAATTGGGTTTTTCCGCGGTCCAAATCCTGCACTCTGATTGGCTGGCGAGTGGGTCCGTATCCTACGGTACGGACCCCAGTTACGGATCCCGGTTATGGACCTCTGGCGACTCGCTCGTTCACAACAAGCATAGTAGCAATTTGTGTCAACATATCTTTTTTTTATGATTTATTTATAAGGTTATCAAAAATCTTATAAATTTTTGCCAGCATTTCTCAGGAGAATAGCATTAATTTTACAGCATGGATAGTGATAACAGTCTTCACAGCAAAAGCGAGTTTTACTACCCTGAGGAAGAAGAAATAAAACATTTCAGGAGAAAGCTAAAAACCTCTAACTGCTGCTAACGCCGAGCAAAAACATGGCTGAATCCTGAATGACTCAGTTTTGTACCAATAAGGGACTACATAGGCAGCAAAATGTAGTTTTTTCCTGCTATGGAAGTGCACTTGGATACTGAGGAGGAAGCAATTTGCATTACAGCCGTGAATGAGGATTCAAAATAGCATTAATTTTACAGCATGGATAGCGACAGTGTTCACAGCGAAAGCGAGTTTTACTACCCTGAGGAAGAAGAAATAAAATAAAACATTTCAGGAGAAAGCTAAAAACCTCTAACTTGCTAACGCCGAGCAAAAACATGGCTGAATCCTGAATGACTCCTACTTGTATAAATAGGGGACTACATAGGTGGCAAAATGTAGTTTTTTTCCTGCCATGGAAGTGCACTTGTATACCGAGGAGGGAGCAATTTGCATTACAGCCGTGAATGAGGATTCAAAATGGCGGCTCGGTTTTCCCTTTCGTGCGCTCTCGTTTTCTGTTAGAATTTGGTAAAGAAAAAAATAAATATGGACCCTTTTCACGTGACGTCACGACAAACGCGGCCGCCATTTTGGAAATGTACTACCAGTGGTTTACCACAGCCAACATTGAGGAATGGCAGCAAAGAAAGTGTTTATTTTCAGCAAGACTTCCATCATGCCACTATATTGTTGTGCACCTGGATGTAGTAACCATCAACAAACAAGGCAAGGGTTATCATTTTATCGGATCCTGGTAGATGCTGACCGACGGAGAAGATGGATAATGGCATACCAACGCTTGTGTAGTGACCACTTTGTTGGAGGTAAGACGAATAAAATTAGCCAGAAAAGGCATTACATTGCTGTTAACATTCCATTCTAGTTTACTGTAATTATGATCTGGCAGCTATTTACACCGGATCCAGTGTAAATAGCTGCCGGAGCCAACGTCCGAGGTTACGGAGCGCGCGCTAGCTCGCGGCCCCGGCCGGGAAGCGCGTGGCTCCGGCAGCTAGCGCGCGGCTCCGGCAGCTAGCGCGCGGCTCCGGCAGCTATTTACACTGGATCCGGTGTTAGTAGCTGTCGGAGCCAACGTCCGAGGTTCCGGAGCGCGCGCGCTAGCTTGCGGCCCCGGCCGGGAAGCGCGCGGCCCCGGCAGCTAGCTCGCGGCAGCTATTTACACTGGATCCGGTGTAAGTAGCTGCCAGATCATAATTACAGTAAACTAGTAAATACAGTTTTCTGCATCACGCTCCTTTTTCTTTTATGTTTGTCGCCTTCCTCGCATTCAAACCGATTCGAGCCGAAGTCCACTACATGTCCAAAATGGCGGTCGCGTTTACAAAGGTCACGTGACTGAAAAGGGTCTATATTATTTACCAGCTTAAGGTCGGTCCGTATGGTGAAATACCGTGACCTCGGCCTTGAATACTGACCTCGGCCCAGAGGGCCTCAGTCAGTACTTTCAAGACCTCAGTCACGGTATTTCACGATACAGACCTCCCAGCTGGTAAATAACATATATATTCCTCTGAATTGATTGTTTCCAGTGTTTTCATTTCAAATCTAATTTTGCCCTTTATATATTTCACAAGGTCAAAAACAACAAATTTAATAATGTTGAATTGTGACCAAATCAGCCCTAGTTGCCACCAGAATGCACCATTTGAAACCTCTAATTTCAAAATTTTCTGGGGGAGAATGCCCCTGGATCCCCCTTGCAGCCGGCCCCTACGGGCTGGGCTCCACTTTAGTAGCACCGCTCTGATATTTTTTTTTTCTTCCGGGGAAAGCCCTGGATAGGATAAGAAGAAACTAGTATTTCTTAGAATTACTGTATTCTTAAACTTGGTATGACTGTGTAACTGATATAAATAAGGGGTCTAGTAAAGGCTCATGTTTTAAACACAAAGGAAGAAAGCAAAAGCACAAAGAAAAACAAAACTTACTAGTAGGAGTGCATTTTGGAAGCGTGTCTGTGGAAAGCTCTTCCTTCAGCGCAGACTTTGGTCTGTGCTTCTTAAGCTTGGGTTTGGGTTTAGGCTTAGGCTGTTCCTGCTCTTCAGACAACTCTTGCTGTTTCCTTTTCAGGTACTCTTGTTTTATCAACTCTCGTCTAGCTTTCTCTTCCTCTTTTCTGAGCCGCTCCTCTTCAGCTTTCCTCCTGAAAGCAAAGATTGCTTGTGAAACATTTCAATGAATTTTTACCATGGCGATTAAGAAATCAGAAAAAAGGCCTTGCTAAATCTTGCAGCACAGAATCTGTTCTGATATGTAGCATGGTGCAGAGGTTTTTTAATCTACTGTATGAGCTTTCAGTATGCTATCTCACTCAAATGCTACATTATCCTCCTAGGGCTTAGCGGTCACATGCGTGGACAGCACTTTATGGAAATTCGGAACAAGAATCCACATATGTGGACATACTTTTTCTCTAAAAGTACATCTTATCAAAAGATGATGCTTAGTTTTTATTCTAATCAGGTTCTAATAAGCCCAAATAGCAAAGAGAAATAAAAAATGCATGTAAAAAACAGTTTGGGCCTTAGGAGGTTATACAGTATGTTATCACTAACATGCCTGTCATATGCACAGTAAATAAAGGCTAATGGCAACCCATTACATCTCATGATAATATTGATTTGCCCGAGGCAGCTTTCATTTATTAATAACAGTATTAACATCTCTAGATTAAGCATTCATGTATACACAATTTTTCTAAGACACTACGGAGGCTGGGAAATACCTGGCTTCCTCCCTCTTGAGTTCACTTTCTGCCTCTAGCTGCTGCTTGCGCATTCGAGCCTCCTCTGCCTTCTTCTGTTGTTTCAGGAGAAATGCAGCACGCTTTTTGGCCATTTCATCCTCTGCCTTCTGCTCATCCTGAAGAAAAAAAAAAAAGCAACAAGTGATTGAGATGCAGTCTGTATCGCATGCGTGCATCTGAAAGGTATCAAGCCAATACCTTGAAGAAAAAGCCCATGCCGGTTTTCTTTTCTCCATCCACTGCATCAGTGGGTACTTCTAATACATCAGAATTGCCCTCATCTGACTGGGCTATGTCTGACAGGTCCACCTCGATCAGATTGGCCTTGTTCTTCGAGCTGTCCTCAAATCCAGGACCAATATCAAAGGATTTCTCAGGGTTCCGTAACGTACTAGGTACATCTTCATCAAGAGTCGCTCCCAGTGCAACAGAGCTTGGTTCCCTTGAGACCGTACGCAAGTTGGCTTCATCATGTAGATAGAATGTGGTCTTTGTTAGTGTTGCCTCAGTCTTATTGACTGTCTCATGCTCTGCTTTGGTGGTCCTGCCCCCTGGACTTGCTCGAGCAGTGGGCCTTTCAGTGGGAGTGGGTGTAGATATTTCCTGACCTTTGTTGTAGTCCTTGGACAGCTTCAACTCGGAAGGTTTGGAGCGGGACCGTGCAGAGGTCAGCTTGGGGGGCTTACGAACTACAGGGCTGCCGCTTGGCTCCACAAAATGAATAGCTGCTCGCACCTTTGGTTCATGTGAATCTCCTCGGTCATCAACAGGGAGTGAGGCAGCACCTGGAGGTGACTGGATGTTTTGCTTCATAAGTAGGTCCTGCTGGAGAGACAATTGCATCATCTGCTGCTGAATGCTGTTGATGGCCTCATTAAGCATTTCGATGGAGTGGTTACACTCATTAAGGTCTATTTCCTCATCCATGTCTAAGGCACTCTGTGGTATAGCAGCTGCACTCCCCCACTCAAGAGATACTTTCTCTGGCTCCTCAGTGCCTTTCTCCCCATCTCTCACTGCATCAAGACAGGAGTCATCTTTTGATGACAACTCTTTATCACCATTAAACTTTTGGCCATTTTTCAATTTGTCTAATCTGAAGGACTGAGGGAGTGTGTCGCTCTTGCCTTTTTTCACTACATGCAGGAAAGCAGCTTTTCCAAGCTTGAGTCTTTGCCTAGCACACAAGACCTCCATCTTCTTTTTCTGGGTCTCAATAGCACGGCACTTTTCTTTGAGCTGCATGTGCAACAGTACAAGCTCTGAAGCTAGCATACCGCTCTTGTCCTTGCCCTGTTGTGTCGGACTCTGGTCCCTTTTCATCCGCCATGAGGTGAGGGGAAAAGGGAAGGTCTCTGAACCATCTGGTGTTGTCCTTTGAGAGCTACTGGTGCTGGAGCGAATGTCTTGATTGCTACCAAACTTCTGCAGTTTTTGCTCTGCAAAGCTGGTCATTCTCACACTGCCACTGGCCACACTACTGACCTGTGACTGAACACTGAGAGCAGGGCTGGAGCACCTACTTCCTTCATCCTTATCCTCATGCTCCTTCACACTCATGTCCTCTTGAAGCTTTGCAGATTCCTGATCCTCTTCATAAAACTGTCTCTTAGGTGGATGAAGTTCCTTGGTTAGTTCCGCATCCTGATCTTCAACTGTCTCCACAGTCTCTGTGTTGTTGTCAGGCAGGACACTCCAAGCTTGAACAGGCCTCTTGTCTTCAGTCATGGACGAATGCAGGTAGAATGCAGGAGACTGTTCAGCAGAAGACCCAACACTGCTAGTGACCGTGGATCTGAGGACATCAGCCTCTCCTGCAGATGGAGGCACAGATTGATTGGATTTGGGTTCAGAAGCCATCTCAAGATCAGATACTGAGCTGGCATTGAAGATCCGATTAAGGTTGTGTGGAGGTCTTCGTCTAGCTGAGGCATTGGGACCCTCTCCAGCACCACTTCTCCGTGTTGACCCACGCTGTCGTCCCTCTCCAGATTCTTCCTCTTTATTTAAGCATATAGACTTTTCTTTTGCTGGTTTAAGGACAGCAGGCATCAGCGGTTCTAGGTAGAAACTGGCTGTTCTGGAATCTGCTGGAGATTCCTCGTGTCTGCCCCATGTGCTTGTTTTAGCACTAGAGGTAGCACATGGATGTTCTACATTCCCAGAGTTTGACAAAGTAGCCTCATTTTTAGACAATGACTCCTGAATAACGGTCATCGTATCATCATCATCATCATCATCATCTTCATCCAAGCTAACATTTCCAAGAAGCCCGTGACCATTGATCCGTCGAGGACCACCTGGGCTTGGATGACCCTCATGTTTGGGCGTGACAGTAGAGGCCAGGCTGTCCACACTGATGGAGCATGTGAGGCTCGTATTGTCACCTGAGGCCAAGTCTGCATCATTGTCTGTGGCACAATGAAGAACGTAGCGATTCAGCTGTGATAGTGGCCTGGTCAGGATTACAAGCAAAACAAGTCATATCTTGGTCAAGTGATTAACAGTGTAGAGTCAAGCATGTTCATTCATGCAAACATCGAAAGACAAAATTAGTTTCTTATACCTCTGTCTTTTTTCTGACCAGGCCACAGACCCACGAGAATGACTTGCCTGAGTCAGCGAATTAGAACGATTTCTACAGCCTGTTGGGGGGGGGGGGGGGGGGGGGGGACACATACACACCCATATTTAACAAAGCCACTGTGGAAAAAAAAAAATTAAAAGCCTCAAAAAATGCTGTAAATTTTTACTGTCCTACCTGATGCATCCTCTCCCTGCTGAGATTTTTGCTGTCTCTGTCTCAGTGGTAAAAGTGGATGTGAGGGGCTAAAAGTAGAATTCCCCTTATTACTGAAACAGAATATGTCAGCAAAAAAAAAAAAATTTAGGGCAAAGGACATCCAACATCTTATCTTAACTGACTCTCTCTCGTGGCTGGACAAATATAGACAACTAGTTTTTCATCTGCTGAGGGGACAATTGCTCCCAAGAGAGGTACAAGACAATCATTCCTAGTGCGAGTACACTCTAAACGACACCAAAACACTCCACTGCCACAATTAACTTCATGCCTTTTTTTTTTTAAATTAATAAACCACCCATTTGCCAATGATCTGAAGTAGTGAGTTCAGACAGCGATGAATATGGCGGTTACATAATCGATGAATGTGCCTCCCCCCCAAATTTCATGCCTTTTCTGGTGGGATTTTTTTTATTGACACTGCTCATAATCTGTTTTGATAACATTAATTTCCCATGTCTAAACATGCTCCATACATAAATTAATGCATGTAGCTTAATCTCTGGCTCAAATATGGATATATTCAACCTACGCACACTCCAGACAGGTGCGCCCATGGCACTGTGTCTGCAGCGTGCTTTTGTTTTGATAGCTCAAGGGCTTCCCCCAAAACAGTCATTCCTCATTGGCTTAGAAAAATAAATTTTGGCATGTGACTAGAGATACCCTAGTGCATTGTGGAATGTGTGCATATGCAGATTTCAAACCATATATACACTACAGCTTGTTCAATATTCAAACCATACAGTTGAACAGTCAGTGAGTCTTGCAAATTTGTCACAAATTTTCAGGCAAGTTGTGCGATCTGCAAAAAAGGATATGTAGCGAGACAGATTGATCTCTTGTGCCCAATATGGTGCTTTCATTTTGATTATTTAAGCTGACAAACAAGGTGTTTTGCAGTTTCCGAACACCAGCATCACTCGTTTCAGAACCTTTCAAAACTCACTGGCAAATGAGGAGATCTGTTTACATTATTTAGGCCTAATTAAGGCATGTCTGCAAATTAGCCTGTATATGCAAATTAGGTGGCTGAGACAGTAAAGATTTATGGCCAACAGAAATTTCCAGATATTATTCAAGCAATAAAATACAAAGATAACCTATAGATATTACCATATATCCTCAAACTGTATGCAAATTAATCATTTTAAGCCAATTATCATAATTATGCACAGAAGTAAAAAAACAACAACTACAAAAAACGTGGATTCTGCAGAGAAAAACGATGTAGCGTAGAACAATGTCAAGTTTGCCAATTTAATAACAAATACGCAGGATTCGCACTTTACCATTGTTCCTTACGAATTGCCTGTTTTATACAGGCCCATTTCTCTGAAAAGAGCAACATTCGAGACCTAAAAATATCCATAAAAACTGAGCCACTGGACCAGTTTCCCTTTTTTTTTTTAATTAAATCAGGATATTTGAAAGATGAATAATTTATCAGTTTTACATCTCTTGGCCATATTTGTCTGAACTCCATACCCTATGCACAAACATACAAGAACATAACCAATCCTTCAGTTATGCATGACTTAACCTCTTACGTACTCCCCTACCCATCACATATTTTCTTATGTTATCATAACTGAACTTATGTACATGCGATTCATTTACTGAGACACTGCACAAAGAGCAAGTTCTGACTAAAATTTGCATGTTTCAGACTATATGGTACATGTAATCCAGCCCAAGATTTATGCACATACAAGGAGTGGCAATTAATGACTGAAAGATCAAGAGTTATGTCAGGATGGAAAAAATACCTGGTATTAACAGGTTACCCAAGCTTTTAAATCACTTGTTTAACCAGTGTACATTTATAACAAGTCTTAAATTATGTCAGTGTTGGCACTTATTGACCTAAAGACAAGAAACAAAGAAGTTATTCTGCTTCCCCCCAAAAAAGAATTAGTTGGAGGCCCATCTCACATGTCCTACATTCAGACAAAAGTTTTTATATTTAAATATTATACACAAACATTAAAAAGGTGGATAAAAGTGACAAATGATTGATTGACTACACACACAATCTGATCACAGGAGCCTAACATGTCCAGATGAAAGACACGAGATTTCAAGACTTACGAAGGATCAGATTCCTCAGTGTGCAGGAAGTACCTGTTACACACTTCAGGGTTGTTTGGGACATGATGAGCTGAATCTGCCATTCCAGGGGAGACCAGGAAGCTTCGTTTGGTAGCATTGGAGATGGGCACGGAGGGCCGGGAGCTTTTTGACTGAGTCACTGCTCTTGCTATAAAGAAATGTACAAGATACAGAGGAAAAACTAAGCATTTTAAATCTACTAATCAAACTAAGTTAAATCACCATCTCTCAGGATCAATAAAATAAACACACTGCACAGAAACAATGGGTGACTGCATAGGGAAAATAAAAATAATGCATTTCTCACCATCCTTCAATTCCTGCACGTCCCTTGGGTGGACAAACTCTGGCTTCACAATCTCAAACCACCAAAAAAGTTCAGCGATGAATGCCATGACATTGTGCTGAAAAATCGGGGGGAAGGAAAAACAAAACACAAAAACACACACACACACACACACACACACACACACACACACACACAGGATAAGCAGCACAAATGGGGCTATAGAAAAAAATAGAAAGAAAAACATGATGGAGCAAGTCAAATAGTCAATCAATAAAAAAAAAGAAAACCAATACATTTCTTACTTTGAGCACCACAGGTGAATACAGCATGTCTTCTAGTGTTAAATAGAAGCTTTTATTTAGGTACTCGTTGGCAAACTCCTTCAATAGCTGGATATTATACAGGCTGTCTGCTATTGAGGTGACTTCCTTCAAGCAAATATCTATGACAAAAGATAAGGTTATCAAACTGATGCTGATGTAGTTAGCGTCATTGTCAAATCACACTTGCCAGCACTTGTACCCTCACTGGCCACATTGTTAGGAACACCTTTACACCTGCATAAAAATCATACAGATACATGCCAAGAGCTTCAGCTAATGTTCACAACCAACATCAGAATGGGGGGGTATATATAATCAAAGCCACACAGGTGACATTGGGGAAAAAAGTGACCTGGTTTTCCCCAATCTTCAGTCCAGTTTAGGCAAGCTCAAGACCAGTGTAGCCTCAGTTCTTGGTAGATAGGTGTGGAACGCAATGTGTTCTTTTGCTGTTGCAGGCCATCTGCCTGAAGGTTTAGCATGTTGTGCATTATGACACTTTTTTTTGTTCACCACAGTTGTAAAGAAAGTTTGAGTTACTGTAGACTTCCTGTATGTGAAAATCCCAGGAAATCAGCAATTTCTTGAAGTACTCAAAACCAGCGTGGCACCAACCACCATACTATGGTCAAAGTCACTGAGATTACATTTTCCCCCCAGTTCTGATGTTTGATATGAACACTAACATAAGCTTTTAAAATATGCCCTAATTTTATGCACTGCACTACAGCCACATGACTGACTGGACAACTGCGCAAATGAGCAAGACGGAAGGTGTTCATCTTGTAATGCCCAGTAAGTGTATAATTGGTCAATATTTGCTACAAAAGACTAAACATCCCCAGACAAAAGTATCTAGAGGAAAAAAAAATTAAAAATAATAACCCTTCACATGAAAAGGCTACAATAAAACTAAATGTAGTCTGCATCATGGAGAAGTATAAATCTATTTAGAGAGTGTACCATCAAGCTTCATAAGGTCTGGGCAGTAGTAGTGAACCACAGTCAGTAGGGCAGCACCATCACATACATCCATCATCAGATCCTCCAGCAGGGGAAAGTGGGGAAGCTGACGGCCTGAGGCATGTTCTCGCCTATAGCGCACCTGAACAGGTAAGAGAAGAGACTGGAACAGGGCAGCTTGGCCACCAAGCTCTGACTGAACTTAAACTAATTTCAATTAACAATGGATATCACAAGAATCTTTCATATACTGCCATACAAATCTTTTAAAAAGAACAGCACCTTTAATTAAACTCTTAATAAATAGAAATTTTATTCACAACAGGTATCAACTTGGCTGCATAGCTGTAACAGAACTTAGCTTGTATGGAGTCTATACCCCTTAGTAAGTTATATATAAATTGTATTTATTATATAGTCCCCTCAAAAAATATTGTAATAGCAAGTTCAGTAATTTGCTTTTTTTTTTGTTAAATACTCAAGACATTTGAGTGAGAGAACAAAAGAGATGATAGACCAGCTGTCATTTCCCAATAATTACATGTAGATGTGTTAAACGATTTAGAACATGACACCTTTTGTTTGAGACCACCCATTGTTTAAATGATCAAAAATTATTGGAAAAATGTGACTCTTGTTGGCCAGGTGTGCCCTGTTAGATTGACTGCTCAAAATACATAGCTCTGAAATGTCTACTCTTGGACTGAGCCCTGGATTTCACCTGTGAAGACTGCATTTCTTATTAAAAGGGATAAACCAACATGAAAAACAGAAAGCTGTCGATGGGACAAAAGCAAGCCATTTGGGGTGGGGTGGGATCTCCAAGACATTGCACAAGCATTGGGTACAGCCAAGACAATAATCTGGAATGTCCTGACAAAGAAAGAAAGAAACCACTGATGTACTCACAACCAGACACTGAACTGGCCAGCCAAGGAAAATAGCAGCAGCTGATAACCTCCACAGGACAGGTGTGAAGATATCACAACTTACCAATAAAAGACAACCGAGAGCAGAATTACAGAGACCAAACCACAAGATCCAAACCACTCATCAGCAGTAACAATTGGAAGACCAGATTGGAATTCACAAAGAAAGAAAAGCAGGTGGTTTTAGACTGGCCAAGTCAATCACCAGTGTCACGGCCCTCTGGGCTTCGCCCCCTTTTCCCCAAGCCATGTCGTGTTTTCTTGTTGATTCCCTGCAGGTGCGCTACTAATGGGGAGGAGGCAATCAGCCCAATTGGGTGCACGGGGCACGCGGGTGTATCCAGACTATCAGCGCGGCTACTCTTCTCGTCTACGGGGGGATGCGGTGGCAGACACACTTGCTCGAGAACGTCGGTGCTAGACTGTTTGGACAAGGCCTGTCACTTTGGCTCCACATTTTTCTGAAAGACTTTTCAGGATGGACTTCAGTCTTGAATTTTGTACTGTTGCTTTTTTGTTAAATAATGTTTGGTGAAACTCTGCTGTGCCACCTCCCCTTTAATAGGTTATACTCACTTGTGAGCATAACAACTGGGGGCTCGTTAAAACTAGACATTTTTGTAGCCTTATTAAATTAGATTTGTAAACTTTTTGCAACTGGCATTTATAGCTCCACTCTTTGGTTTGAATTTGGAGTGCCGCATCATCAGGAAAACTTGTGTTGGTGTTTTTCAGGATTTTTGATAAGTGCTTCACACTTTTTGCAGGGAGGGCAAAATGAGTGAGCATTTGGGAATCGAGTAAATTGTAATTGAAGGTTTGTTGGCATTTGGCCTAATTATTTGCCGTGGGGCTGAATTAAATGTGGTAGCAAGAACATTTTTCAGTTTGTGCTTCTTTGTTTATAAAAAGTTTAAAAAAAAACAAAACAACTTTCTTCAACTGTAAACTCAAACTGTAAATATTGATCAGTGCCTGTTTTCTGGACTTGATTGTCTTTTCCCCAGGTAGGCAAAGAACACAGTTTTTTGTTTTAGTTTATTATTTTTGGATGGTACAAGGTTTAGCAGTAGTTGTGTTGAAGGCACGTCCGAAGTTTGGGAAACCGCTCAACAACTGGCAGTTTTTTCCAGCTTACGGGTTATAGTGCATAATTAACCGGCCTCAACCAGTCTGAAGTCTTGGGTCTACTTTACTTAGTGGAGGATTGGCATTAGTCAGGGTTGGGGAATTTTTGTATGGCTAATAGGCACCGACAGATTATTGCATCTGTGTGCACAGACTCTTAAAATCATTTGCGAGGTTGAATTTTTAAGTTTCCATTGTTACATTACTGTGGCTGAAAAATGGCAACCCAGCCTGTTCAGGAGTTCATTCAGACTCTGACTGATGAGCTTCTGGATGTACTAATGAAAGAACAGTTGTTAAAAGTTGCTGCGCATTATAAAATTGAAGTATCTGTGCTACAAAAACGTTTGAAAGAAGGCGTTAAAAGTACTTTTAGGTCTTCCTTGAGTGACTAGGGGGTGCTGCCACCTCAGGCACCTACTCCTGAGTCACCACCTGTTCTGAGCGGCCTCACATTTGAGCAACAAAGAATTGCTCTTAATCCAACGCAAAACAGAAATTGGGGGGAAAAGACATCTTGAATGCAAAAGAGAAATTGAAAAAAGCGCATCAAATAAACAAGAAACTGAGGATAGTAGGCAGAATTTTGAAACACACCACCTGGAAATTGAACAACGCCTAGAACTGATCAAGGAGGCAAATTCTCTGTGCCATTTGGCTCCGATATGTCTTCTCCTCCCAAATTAACCACTGGACACCACTTGCGTTTAGTTTCACCTTTTAGCGAGTCTGATGTGGATACCTTTTTCAATTTGAGAGTCAGATGCCCATGCCTGGACAGATGTTGAACAGACATTGCTCCTTCAGTGTGTGCCAACTGGCAAGGCACAAGCAGCTTATTCTTCATCATCAGTGGCAGGGAGTCAGGTGTATGAACACGTTAAGTCGGTCATACTAAAGATTTATGACTGGGTCCCAAAGGCTTACCGCCAGTCTTTTCGGAACTTGCGGAGAAACCCTAAATCAGACGCACGTCAAGTTTGTTAGGAGACCTGACCCTACAGTTCAACTGTTGGTGTGCATCTGAAAAAGTTCAAACATCAGACAATTTGAATAACTTCGTTCTATTAGAATATAAAAACATGCTTCCCAAAAGTGTTGCGTCCCCCCCCCATGCTCAAGTATAGAATATCCCGCAACATCAAGAGAGGCATGTGGGCAAAGGACAGTCACCTAGTTTTGACCTGACCTGTAATTACCGTCTAGGAAAAGGCCACTGGAAATCAGATTGCCCCATCTTTAAAGCAAAGAATACTGGCACCAAGCTCCATAGATCTTCTGTGAAACCCATGGTCCTGGCTGCTCCAGTGTCAGCATCTGCTGGGTTAGTCATTCCCCTTGAAACTCTTACGTTAACCTCTGCAGGTGTGACCGACTAATAAGGTGATGTTCAAGTCAATCATTTCTGAGGGTTGTGTGTTGCCTACTGGCAGTGATCAGAAAGTGCCCATGAAAATTTTAAGGGACACTGGGGTGTCCAAGTCATTCATTTTAGAGTTGGTGTTGCCCTTTTCACCCGAATCACACACAGGAAATTTGTTACCGACTCATGGAATCAAATTGAACACACTGCCCGTGCCACTGCACAAGGGGACACTTGTGAGATCTTGTGCAGGGGGACATGGAGCTTGGAGTGTGGCCTGCTCTACCGGTTGACGGGGTCACTAATTTTAATGGTTACTGATGTGCCTCCCTTCAATAGTGGCACCGAGAGTGCACAGCAGTACCCCAAGGTTTTTATTGCATGTGCTGTAACTCGCTCTGCCAGTAAAAAGGTGGAACCTGCACAAGTAGAACAAAAAAGTTTGATGAGTTTTGTCGCTGGCCGATTACCTGCTACTTGTCCCTCGTGGTGAACTATCAAAAGAACAGAAAAGTGCTGAGAAACTCAAGTAATTGTTTGAACAAGTTCTTGCTGACAATAAAATTTGGAATAGGAGCTATTACCTAAAAGATGATGTACTGTTATGAAAATGGTCACCATACGCCAGCTGTTTTGAGGGTGATGCAATAGTCCAGGTGGCGGTGCCCATGAAGTTGCGTTTGCTAATTCTCCAGACTGCCCATGACAAACTTGCCGGTCATGAAGGTGTAAAAGAAGACTTATGATTGAAACCTTAGATATTTTTACTGGCCACAAATCAAGTGGGATGTTGCCAGTTTTGTTAAAACGTGCAAGACATGCCAGCTGACGGGCAAGCCAAATCTGGCCCTAAAACCTGCCCCACTATATCCCATTCCATCTGTGTGCCAACCACTTGAGCACCTAATATTTGACTGCATCAGTTCTCTTCCGTGCTCAAAGTCTGGTAGTGAGTACCTGCTCACCATAATGCATCAGGTTACTCATTACCCGGCAACTTATCCTCCGAGGTCGATGAAGACAAACTCAATAGTAAAAGCCTTAAATCTACCTTCATTTCTATTTTGGGTTTGCCAAAAATCATTCAGTTGGACTAGGGAGTAATTTTACTTCCGCAAATGTTTTCTGAAGTGTTATGCCAGGTGGGAATCTGGCAAAACCTGGTAACTGCACACCACCCTCACAGCCAAGGAGCTCTTGAGCAGTTCCATTCCACAGCGAAATTGCTGCTTAGAGCCTATTGTGTCGAGTTGGATCATGACTGGGAAGAGGGCCTTGCCCTGGCTGATGCTGGCAACCAGGGAGATTACTCAAGAAAGTACCGGTTTCAGTCCAAATGATTGTTTTCACACATCGGGTGCGTGGGCTGTTATCTGTCATCCATGATCAGTGGACTGACTCTAAACCACCAAGCAACTACTGATTACACTCTGGGGTTCCGCTGTCATCTCTCCTCTGCCTGGAGAATGGCTAGGAAACAACTGACAGAATCTCAAAAGATGAAAACTGATCGTCATGCTGAGCGGCGTACATTTAGTGTTGATCAAGTTGTTGTGCTGCTCCCTGTAATTGGCTCACCATTCCAGGCCAAAAATACTGGACCTTATGGTCCTGCATTGTGGCCCAAATGACAACTGCATGATTTCGACTCCGAATTGGAGAAAGAAATTGCAAGTGTATCACGTCAATCTATGAAAACCATTTTCCAGTCGCAATAGCAGAACGCAAGCTTCACCACCTAGTAGACCTGTGGTGCTAGCGGACAGCTCTAAGGTGGCATCAGAAGATGGTGAACTAAGGGCGCCAGATGATGGGGTGTTGCAGGGCCATTTAAGAAATTCAGAAAGCTTGCAAAATGTGTCTTTAAATTTTTGGACACTTGAGCCCAGCTCAACGCAATGAGCTGATTACACTTATGAGATTTCCCGACCTTGTTTTCGGACAGACCAACACAAACGTGCTACAGCAGGACATTGACACTGAAAATGCTGAGCCCATTCGCCAGCATTTCCATCATGTTCTGTTTGAAAAGAAAGAAATTCTGGAACAAGAGTTCCAGTATCTCCTAACTCACAATCTGGCCGAGCCCTCCTCCTCTAGCTAGTAATCACCCTGCCTCTTGGGTTTTTAAATAAGTGTTTAGTTTCTGTACTGATTACAGAAAACTTGATTTAGTAATGAAGCCTGACTCATTCCCTCTACCAAGAACAGAGGACTGTGCTGACCACGTAGGGGCAGCGAAATTCATAATGAAACTAGACTTGCTCAAAGGATACTGGCAGGTACCGTTGGAGCATGCACAAGAAGTTTCAGCTTTTATTATGCCGAATGGGTTATTTTCTTACTGCATCATGAGTTTCAGTTTGATAAACGCCCCTTCGACATTCCAGAGATTAATGAATCGAGTAGTTGTGGGACTGAGTGGGGTTGCAGTTTATCTAGATGACGTGGTAGTAGTCAGTGAAAGTTGGGAACAACATCTGGCACGCTTACACCACCTCCTTGCTTGCCTCACCCAGGTGTATCTCACGGTCAAAACTAGCAACGTGAGAGTTCGCTGGAGCAACGGTGACGTACCTAGGCAAGGTAGTATGGCAGGAGCATGTATGCCTTATCTGTGCCAAAGTAACAGTAATTGAGGGAGTTTCCCCATTCCAACCACTTAAAAAAACAAACAAAACGATGCATTCTCAGCAAGGTTGGTTATTACTGTTTTTGCAAAAACTTTTCTTCTGTTGTAGCCCTGTTAATGGATCTGCTAAAGTCCAAAACCTTATTTGCCTGGACTGAGGCTTGTCAAAAAGCATTCGAGGGCATTAAAGTCCTCTGCACCTGTCTTAATGGCTCTCCAGCTGGAAAAGCCATTTAAGATCCAAGTAGCTGCCAGCAAGGGCAGTGCTATTACAAGACAATGATACGGGTGTTGTGCGCCCAGTTTGTCCCCCCCGCACAAATTCACAAACTATTAGTTGAATTACTCAGCTATTGAAAAAGAGACACTTGCCCTAGTGTGGGCACGCTAACATTTAAGTGTACGTAGGAAGTGGTGGTTCACCTCGTCCTATACAATGATCATAACCCCCCTCACCTTCCTGCATTCACTGCAAAACCCAAAACAACAACTGAGAAGATGGAGTCCTTTCCTCCAGTCACTTAGAACATTGGACACATCAAGGGCTCAGAAAACGTAGTGGCCGATGCGTTGTCCAAGGCGCCTGCGTGTTAATTTTTAAAGGTTTGTATAGAAAATTCAGGTTTGCATTTCTCTTCCTCTTGTCCCTGCAACAAGCTTCCCGGTTGCTGTTGTCATGGTGAGGTGGAAGTTCTTTTTATGCAATTTTGTTTTGTAAACGTAACTAAATATTTCAGCTGAAATTTGGAATGCGTCTGCGACATGAAATTAGGAAACTACTTGGTTTCCTGCTCTTAAGGGGGAGGATGTCATGGCCCTCTGGGCTTTGCCCCCTTTTCCCCAAGCCATGTTTTCTTGTTGATTCCCTGCAGGTGCGCTGCTGATGGGAAGGAGGCAATCGGCCCAATTGTGTGCACCAGGCGCACAGGTGTATCCAGACTTTATCAGCATGGCTACTCCTCTCATCTATGGGAGGGATGCAGTGGCAGACACTTGCTCGAGAATGTCAGTGTTGCACTGTTGGAGAAAGGCCCCTCACTTTGGCTCCACGTTTTTCTGAAAGATTTTTTGGGATGGACTTCGGTCTTGAATTTTGGACTGTTGCTCTTTTGTTAAACATTGTTTGGTGAAACTCTGCTGCACTGCCTCCCCTTTCATAGGTTATACCGACTTGTGAGCATAACACCAGACCTTAACCCACTTGAGCATGCATTTCACCTCCTGAAAAAGAGAATGAAGGGAGAAACACCCCCAAAACAAACAACTGAAAGAAGCTGTGGCCTGGAAAAGCATCATAAAAGGAGAAAGCAACAGTCTGATGTTCGTGGGTCTCTGGCTTGGTACAGTTACTGCAAGCAAGAAATATGCATCCAAATATTCTTTAAGACTATTTGGGTCACATAAAAATACTTTTGCTCACATAAAAATTGGGTGGTCTGCCACCACAGGTGCCATGTTCTAAGTTGAACATATTTTGATGTAAATATCAGAAAATTAAAACTGAAATTCTGACCCATCATACCCATGTATATTTACGTATACACAAATACACTGGGTTTGTATGCATCAAGCAGTCTAGCTGATTTAAAGTGGCGAAAAAGCAAAGCTTGGGGCACCTTTTGGACCCGTGAAAGGTTCTGGAAATCAACAGCTGACATCAAGCCATTTTACAGTGTCCATTCTTAGTGTGTTACTCTATGGCTGTGACACATGGCTTTTGACAAATAACCTGCATGAAATTCTGTCTCTCAAAGATGATGCCTCCAAATCATGTTTAATACCAACCAGCAAGACCACGCAAGTAATGAAGATCTACATGCTAGAGTGCAAGAGAAACAACTGTCCCCAAGCAGTCAAGGAAAGACAGCTTAGTTGGCTTGGCCACCAGTTCCGTCGGCCTCAGAAAGATCTCATTACCAAGTTTGCTCTTTGGACCCCCGAACATGGTCGAAGCGAGGGGGGGTGGGGGGGATAGGATGCTCTACTCAGAGTGGGACCATGGGCATCAGGTTGAAAAATGAAAGTCCCACTTAGCAAAAAAAAAAATACATCCCGATTCCAAAGGAACCCGAACATCTGGCAAACTACGTGAAGCTGCACATGACCAAGCAGCCTAGGTGAAACTGGTGGCTGCCACCTGCAGATCATGGTCCCCGTGAACAGCAGCCAATAATGAGAGATGCATTTTTTGATCTCAAGCTCAAATGTCTTGAGTGTATAGAAAAGATAAAAATAATTAGCTTTGCCTTTCCAATACTTTCAGATGGGACTGTATATATATATTCACATTCTAATGGAAGTATTTTTGCACGAGATTCCACACCCAAAACATAGCTTCAAATAAAGAGACATGCAAAATACACATACTAGGCTTGGGCGGTATCACAGTGTACCAGGGTATTTAGAAATCCTGGCAGCATGATCTTAAGTACTATCAAAAAATACAGAAGCTCTTCTTCCCATCAAACTGATTCAGAGATGCGCCAAAAGAGCTCAGGCTACTGTTGAGAAAGGGGATAATGGGGCGTGTTCTCTATCAATATGGAGAAGTGGTGTTGAAATAAACTGAGGGAGTAATCAAGCATTCAAAATGTAGTAATCATGGGAGGGTGAGACGACCAACTTGCATTTGCCTTTCACTGACTACCAATCATTTCACTTTATATACTTATTTAAACAAATAAATAAACAAACATTATATATATGGGTCCATCTCAGAAACTGGTCTCTCATTTGGAACATTATGGTCAAAAAATAAATTTTCTAATTTTACTTTTTTTTTTGCATTTACTAAATGTTTCTTTTGTCATGTTTAATAAGAATAAAGATAGCATCTTGCTTTATCTGGCCTCCACTGTGGAAATTTTTTTTTGATTACAATTCAAATGCTTTTGTAAAATTGATTTACATATAAAATAACTCCATCATGAAGAATTAAAGCCCCTCCTTCACAGATGAGTGAAAATATTGAATAATTTTCCTCTTTTTGATCGCTTGGGTTAAAAATGCCAAGTTATGATGACTGAATTGATTATTCACTTAAATATGAATAATATGATACATTTTGGGTATTTGATATGGTGAAATAAGACACAATGGAAAAATCAAGAACACACCGGAGAGATGAGAATAACGGCGGTGGTAAAAGAACAGCGACTGTACCGGCTGAAGGTCGCGCGGGTCTCTGCTGCGGCGTGCAAGCAACGGGACATCACTACCGCACCGGACGGAGCGGGGGCGGGGCAAAATGACTGGCCTTAGATTCTATCAAAAGTTCGATCTAAATTGACCATGGTTGCAAAATATTGGCCAAAAATACGCAAACACTACGAAATATGAAAGTAAGATGAAAAACAAACATTCTGTTGCCTTATACTGCAAGACTAAAACAAAATAAAACTGTTAAAACTCACCTTTTCAGTGATAACGCCCGAACAGATCACTCGCGTAACAGAAAGACCGCAAATGGAAACACGATCAACTTCTAACTGTTGGAGTGGAAAATTCCATTCTACACATGCAAATTGTTAACGTGTGTCCTTCCCCGCACACAAATAACACGCTACGGTAAAAAATAGACCACAACTCATTTTATAGCTCAGAAATTCATACAAGACCAGCTACCATCGTAACATATTCTGTAAGAAACATATTCTATACCTAACTTTCAGCTTTCATTTTAAAAAACAAAATCGCAGATTTATAACAATTTTTATACGGTGTAGTGATTTTAAGTTACTACTTTTGGTGAGGTAGTGACCTTGACCCTGAAGCTTTCCATTTAGATCAAAACACACGATCGTATTGGTTTTGGGTCTGCGGAAAATGGAGTTACAACGGTGATCAAATATTTTGCATGATGTTTTATTACGGTTATGATTATTCTGTGAGCGCACCAATCCTTAGGTGGATAAAGTTACAACTTAAAATACAATTAGTGATAACTGTAGACTTTTCAGTGGACTACAACCTTTTTAAGGGAATGCAATGTAGTCAACCATTTATCATGTCCCAGATCAAGCCGCCATTTTTCCACAAATTTGCAGAATTTTTGCCAAATTCTGAATAGAATATTCACAAAGATTCAGTTTTATATGTGTTATTTCTTTCATCATTTTATTTCAAATTAAAACCAACATTGACTGTGAGTATATTTAGTGGGGTACCCCCACAGTACCCAGTTTCTGAGACAGACCCATATTTTTATTTATATTATTATTATTTTTACTTCTGAAGTGTTCTGTCCCTTTATATGAGCAGTGTTATTTTCTAGTGGTGGCTCATCAAATGCAGGGCAGCACTGGGGTACCGCCCCCCTCAAATATCTGGAGACAAGTCTGCTTAAATGTGCTAAACATAATTAATTGTATAATGCAAAATAACAATGAAATATAAAAGTGTTCCAATTTTTCTGGTAGTCTGTCAGTGGTTAGAATCATTCATGAATTTTAATATTTGGTGTCTTGTAGACCTACAATCGAGCACACAGATTCCCTAAATTGTGCAAGGACACTTGGGTTTAATATGGCTTTGCCACTGCTGTGAAATAAATGCACGTCCTGTATTTGTGAATGTATCTATGAAGGTTCTCAGTGAGTTTTAGCACCTACGGTTCATGTCGCGTGTGATCATTTCAAAGGCTACTGCATGGTTAAATCAACAAATTTCATTAAACCTACCACCACATCCATTTTAGCTGGTGACCTAGTATTCTGCCCCAAATATTCCCATTTCCTATTATGGCCATGATGTCAAACACATAGAAAAGGTAAGGTAGTTTGTTCACATCTAGTCAAAATGTCACTACTGCCACCCACAGGATGAATGAGCCATGTAATAAAGGTTTAGGTTATTTTAGCCTAATGGGGCATTTTAAGCTAAATTTTAGGCTAATTCATGCTATGACAAATTCATCTCATCTCATATTGCAGCAATTTGCCTTATATATAATTGGGCATTTTAATCACTAGCTGCCAATTTTATTTATTTTCAAGAGAAACACAACGCTGTATGACCAACGCCATAATCTCATAACTCGCTTTATGGCCACAAACTTTTTCCCCCAACTATGCCATCATATGCTGTACATTCCGGTAAAATGTCAGGACAAAAAGATTGAGAGGGAAAAAAAAAAAAAGACCGCCCAAGCCTAACATACACACACATCCTTACTTCGCTTAATTCAAGAATCAAGGTTGTCCGTTCCACAGTAAACATACAGGACTAGAGTTGGGTGACATTTCTGCACTTCTATATATGAAAGTTCAATTTAAAACTACACATTTAGTCAAGCAGGATGAGGAACGGTCATCCTTGACTCAGTTAAAACAGCGGTCTAAAACACACAGCATAGCTACAAACACAGTGAGGCCTGCAACAGAGAGCAGGAATTGAGTGAGGAGTACAGGATTGACATGGAGGGTTTAGAAGCATTGTGTCCCATGTGTGGATTACATGACCTCTTGCATGCAATGGTTCAGCGGTACTAGCATGAGCTCAGGGACGAAGGACACAAAGCAGAGTGAGAATGTGATGACAGATACACATATTAAAAAGACCTAGACAGCATCTGAAGCTGGACACAAAGTCATTGCTCCATTTTACTTAAATTACGCAAGAGGAGAGGTTTGTCAGAATTTTCTGAATTTATTTAAAACGAGGTCACATTTGTACAGCGTTTTCAAATGACATTTGCATAAGTGAGCTCAGGGAAGCTTTTTGTTCGTCAACACAGGTGAATCATTGTACTACAATTTGAAATATTTTGATTCCAAAACAAACAAACCAAAAAGGAAACCGAAAGCTTAAAGGAACAGTCCACCGTACTTCCATAATGAAATATGCTCTTATCTGAATTGAGACGAGCTGCTCCGTACCTCTCCGAGCTTTGCGCGACCTCCCAGTCAGTCAGACGCGCTGTCACTCCTGTTAGCAATGTAGCTAGGCTCAGTATGGCCAACGGTATTTTTTGGGGCTGTAGTTAGATGCGACCAAACTCTTCCGCGTTTTTCCTGTTTACATAGGTTTATATGACCAGTGACATGAAACAAGTTCAGTTACACAAATTGAAACGTAGCGATTTTCTATGCTATGGAAAGTCCGCACTATAATGACAGGCGTACTAACACCTTCTGCGTGCTTCGGCAGCACATTGATATCTGAGCTCCGTATCAATGCGCTGCCGAAGCGCGCAGAAGGTGTTAGTACGCCTGTCATTATAGTGCGGACTTTCCATAGCATAGAAAATCGCTACGTTTCAATTTGTGTAACTGAACTTGTTTCATATCACTGGTCATATAAACCTATGTAAACAGGAAAAACGCGGAAGAGTTTGGTCGCATCTAACTACAGCCCCAAAAAATACCGTTGGCCATGCTGAGCCTAGCTACATTGCTAACAGGAGTGACAGCGCGTCTGACTGACTGGGAGGTCGCGCAAAGCTCGGAGAGGTACGGAGCAGCTCGTCTCAATTCAGATAAGAGCATATTTCATTATGGAAGTACGGTGGACTGTTCCTTTAAGGTCTGGCCAGTCAAATACAGGGAGTTAAATTAGGACAGAAATGAACGTGTTGTAAACAGTCATTTAAACTCCTATGATATCAGCATTGAGAAAACACAAAACGATACACTTAACATCGTCACCACTAGGTGGGTTTCCACTGCAGTTTTGCACAAGTCCCCCCCAAACAAACAATATACAATTACAAATGGTCCATTTCCATTGAGTGATGTTTTGTGATTAAAGCTGGGTTTTCTTCTCTCATGATAGTCATTCCAATTAAACATGGCGACGGAAAAAAAAAGTCCCGTGTTTTTGTATGACTCATGTCACTTCAATGAGAAAACTTGGCTTCCATTTCAATTTGCTTTGTCAAAACCACTTCATGCGAGCGAATAAACGTTTTTGCAATGTTTGAGAGCTTGTTCCAAAATTTGTGCGTTTACATTACTCAGTTTTAGTTCGCAATTTCAAACTGTGCATTAAGCAAGTCAATGGAAAGCTGTCTACTGTCAGCATCAATGCCCCTGCACAGTTAGCTATAACCAAATTCCTAAAAGCCAATTTAATCCCAAATGCTCTGAAGAGTATGCAGATTCTTTGGACAGGTTTAAGAAAAAGATTAAAAATAATAGAAAAAAAAACGTAGCTTTGTATGCACACAGAACTCTGGGTTCTTCGCTCCATTAAAGTATTTCTCTGTGGCACATCAATCGCTATGTTCGACGCGAAATGGACAAATAAACTGCAAGTAAGCAAACAGAAACAACATTCCTGGACTTAAGCTGAAAAATTACAATAAGATGATCTCCAAAACACTGACATATACTGGGCTTGTACTGTACAAAAGCTCTAATTCCCCAGTTTTGATTTCAAGGGAACCAAGTTTGGCTGCAGGTGCACTCGTGTATTTCCTGTGGGAATACGTTCACGTTTTGTCCAGATATCAATATTAATCTGTCCAAGAGACCTAATATTACTACGTACAGCGTGACATCAGCTGTGCAGGGCTCCAATATGTACATCTGTGAGACAGAATGCAAGTGGCTTAACCATGTTTGATATTTTTTCTCAGGAGTATTTAACTTAAACTTAAACGACTGCTTTAATCGTCCAAAGATGAACAACACGGCTTAGAAACTGAACAAAAACTAATAACCTAAAAGCCAGTTGTGAACTGAACCACACTGTTCAACAGGTTTAGACTAAATATAACCAGCTGAAACACACCCTGAAAAATTTAAAATGAGGAAATGGTTACGTTCAACAAAACAGATGATCCACAAAATAATTATGACAACAAACATTTCTGATGTGGTTTACATATCTTGCATGCAAAACTGTTCAAATTAATTTGAAGCATCTCTCAAAATAAATAAAACCGCTAATACTCAGTTGTACCATTTTTCTTTAGAACCCAGACAAGGGATTGCAAGCAATGATGAGAGGTGCTCACACGGCACACATTTGCATCGATGCTGCACTGATGTATTTTGTTGCGATATATCTTACACCGGTGTAAATTTTGTGGAGCGTTCACACGTCACAAACCTGCTTACTAGAGAGAAGCGTGTTAGCACCGGTGCAGCCCCACTTGCGTTCACACGGCAGTTTTTGCAAACGTGCTATACGATAGTAATAATGCGGAAATGAAATATGCGCATGCGTGAAAATGTACTTCCTTTTCCCGGTCGTCATGGCATCACCAAGCGCCGGGAAAACAGCGTGGATGAAGACACCAGTGTTGCCAGATGCTGCTGACGTTTTCCAGCCCAAAATATGTTCAAATCCGCCAAAATGCACTTAAAACCGCCCAATCTGGCAACACTGGAAGACACGCAATTCTGTTGTTGATGATATTCGCCATTTTGGAAGCGCAAAATACCAGGATGCAAATTATGCAATGCCCGTATGTAATCAACTCTCCTCACGCATAGCGAGTCTACCCCTGTAGCGTTCAGACGTCCCATTTTATATCGGTGCTGCCCCGCAAACTAGCATATGGAGCACTTGCATGTGACGTCACAGCCGATCCAGATTGTGACAGACGCCATCGTGTCGGTCAAACGCCATATTCCGCCTTCTACTTCTGCTTTTACTTCTACCTTTTCTTCTGGAAAACCCTACTATATACAATTCTACTACAACGGCTACGGCTACAAGCTCTCCCTACCTGTGCACGTTTATGTTTTTTGTGTGTATTTTTGCGTGTTGTTCGTCTGTACCAGACTTCAATATCCACTACAACCGTATGGACTTGCTGGACATGGGTTTCCAGCAGAAAATGACGGTTTGTAGCGATTTCCATTGCATGCACAACATTCCGGACGAGGGAAAAAAAAAAAAAACATTCCGGACGAGATAGCGAGACCAGCTGGGTCTCCGTGGATTGTTATCGGAAGCAAAGCGAAGGAGGCGGCGCCGGGAGCGGAAGCAAAAGCGAGGCTACAGGCAGAGCCGGCCTGTTGACTAAGCTCAGAAAACAGCCACTCGAACCTCCACTGCCAAGCCTCTACCTCTCCAACGCCAGATCCATGTAAACAAGACGGACGATTTGGAATTACCTTATTCTATTATCGGCTGGTCAGTGCTATACTCAATACTTAAGTGACTTACCCGTCCAATGAGGATTCTTGTTTACAAGATGCCACATCTGAGTCGCTGACAAATCCTGAATTTCTGTAAAGATAACTGTCCAGAGATTTATAGGCACGCAGTGCTTCACCACTGAACAGCGAGGGAAAGTTAATGAGGTAAATCATACATGTCCGGGTATTCAGCTGGCAGTTCAAAATCCGGTCGTGAAAACTCCGTCCGGAAAGCCATAAGGGTCACAAATCTGTAGATCGTTTATTTTAGACATATATCTAGTTATCTGTTCATTAGAAAAATGAGCCATGTAGTCCGTCGGTTGAAATTGATCCATTCTGTACACGAGTGCAGCAGTATTCAGCGGTGTTTTTTACCGACACGATGGGGGTTGTGTACTTTCCGGTCACGTGACTGCAAGAGCTCTATACTCTGGAGTAAATTTCTTAAACCACCTCCCGAGCAGGGTTAGATTTGCACCGGTTTAAGCAGCTTTCAGGGGCTACACCGGTATAACTTTGTACCATGTGAACGCTCTACCGGGGCAGCCCCGGTGCTACACCAGAGTAAAAGTTGCCGTGTGAACACCCCGACAGACAAATCGTAAATTAACTAGCCTAGCAGGCAAGTGAAAGCAAATCTGCCCAGAAACCTAACTGACCCTTTTCACATTTCCAGGTTCAATGTAACAGAAGTCATCATAGTAGAAACAAAAACTTGACAGCAAGAGCACCATTTATAAACAAACAAACCCTCCCTTACTGACTAAAAATAACATCAAGGCTAACATTTAACTCTGAGCAGAGCTATTCAGACTGATGTCCTCAATAATAATGTGAATAGAGAGGACATTACAGTCACAGCTGTTTAACCCCAATTCTGCGAGTTTTCACCACACTGTACATGTGGAAATACTCTTTCACTATTAAACAGTCATGAGAGCTACTGTCCTTTTTTTTTTTTTTACGATTCAACTTCAACAAGTGTTTAAGTGATCACCAATCCCGGTCAGTCGAGAGTTTTTCCCGACCACATTTCTTCCACCAAGTTGACAGCTCACCACTATCCTTCCAGGTTTTAGGAATGCACTGGATAATTCCTAATACAACTCTAGTAATGTCAGCAATCTCCTTTATCATTTTCTTTCCTTAATACACATCAATAATTTGACCCTTT
The DNA here is from genome assembly GCF_027579695.1 of Neoarius graeffei. Classification (NCBI taxonomy): domain Eukaryota; kingdom Metazoa; phylum Chordata; class Actinopteri; order Siluriformes; family Ariidae; genus Neoarius; species Neoarius graeffei. The sequence goes on from NC_083592.1 coordinate 31,870,355, forward strand.
TGAAACACCGTAACATCTTTTCCATGAGCATGGGATGTGTCTTCCAACATGGTTGATGAAAATGAGAAGCTACTCACTGCATCAATTAGGATTAAAACAATGTTTCAGCTGGTAACAATTCATCACTGCAGTAATAATTCAAAGGCTCTTGCATGTTGGCTTACTTTAATCCAAACGGCGATTTTTTTTTTTGTGGCCAGGCTGTGAAGGTCATTAGCGAAGCCATGAAAACTAAGGTACGGTTGCCTTTGCTTATTTGATTTACAGCCAGGCATGGAACAATGACATTTAGATCTGGCCTCTGCCATTACTGTTTCTTGCTCATAGACACAACCATTCTTGCTGCATTAATGAGAAATTAATTTACACAATGGATGTTTTGGCAGTTTGGAACCCAGAAGCATTTAAAAAATAAAAAAATAAATAAAAGTAAAAAATAAACCCTGCCCTAACTAACACGTCCACCAAGAAACTTGAAAATAAAAATGAAATCAGCTGTACACAAAACCTGATGGTTCTGTGGGCATCCACCCCCACATAAGGTCACAGTATGCAATGTCATTTATAAGTAACAAACATTTGATAAACTGAATTAAACATCTATCAAGGGAAAATGCAAAGATAAGAAAAGATAAAAGAAACAGACTGAGGCCCTGTCCACACGAGTACGTTTTTGTCGAATCCGCATAAATACTTTATCGTTTCAGCCTCGCGTCCAGACGGAGCTGGCTTTTTCGAGGTGTGAAACCGGTATTTTTTGAAAACGGGTCCCAGAGTGGGAAAATCCAAAAACGCCGGATAGCCCGGAGTCCATAGGTCGCGTTAACCGACAATTGTCCGTCACTGACGGATTTTTTTTTTAGCTATGACGGAAAAATCTGAAGGCCGTCGGTCATTTTGACGGATGTTTACCGTTACCATTACCAATAACAATAATAGCCTAATAATAACAATAATAAAACAATGAAACACACAATTGAAATGATTGGCAAGTTGTGGCAGAGTTTTCTTACATACAGTATACATAGTCTTCACTGCCGTCACTTTCAATCTGAGCCGACGTTGCGGCAGTCTTGATGTTCAGTGCATAGGCTACTCATGTATACACTGTAGCCACTGCGCAAGGCTGTTCCCCCCATCGCGCTCCTGACTGCGCTCTGACTTTTCTAACCACTAGCACAGTGAGATGTATTAATGTTTCCCTTCTCTGCAGAAGACACGTCATTTTTGCTATTAAAAAAAAGAGATGCATTGGGTTGTTTGTGTCGTTTCCCTGCCTGTACAATAGCGCTCATTTAGGCTAGTTGTTTTCTTGTTTTTAAAATGAAACAAATGCCGATTTATTGTATTCTTCCCCAGCAAGCTTAGGAACATCACTGCTCGAATATCTGCTAAACTATCATTTTAATGAGAGCACGGGTAGACAAACTAACATTTAAACATAACTTCGTTTTATTTAAGACCTTCCGTATCAGGTTCCAGGCTCCGCCGAGCCGAGACGCGGGGTGCAGCTAAAGACCGCATGCTGCAGGATTTCCTCCCTATGAAGAGAGTACTAGCAGGGTCGGGAAATCCAACTTTCAGAGGCTCTTGCCGGCTTCTGATCACTTCCCTGGGAGAAATGTTTCCCGACTTCAGAACTTTGGCTGAAGTGGCGCTGGTTATTCCAGTCTCCAGTGTCGCAGCAGAGCGCGGGTTCAGCCTTCAGAATAAAATTAAAACGTCAATGAGAAGTCGTCTGTCCGAGGCAAAGACACAAAATTTAATGACAATTGCCTCGGCAGCAGTCTCCATTGACGACTTTGATTATGCACAAGCGAGCTCCCAATTTAAATCCATGCGGGCCAGAAGGAAGGTTTGAGCTCACGCAAACAGGTCAAATTAGATTGTCACTTAAATCGTTGTAGTGGACTGTTCATATTTTAACTGCAATTGTCTTGCTACGTTGTAAAAGAACATTGTTCATATGCCTGTTAAGGCACAACAGCCGCAATGTTTTTAGCGGAGGGAAAATGGGTTCACAAGTGACCGAACGTCAGAATCTCTGTTCATCTTTTTGCATCATAAATACATAAATAAATGATTAAATAATACAAGCTTGTTCTGTGAATTAATTTTTAAATGAAAATGAGTCCATGAAAACAAAAGTTATTAAATATATAGCATTTATAGCCTATATACATTGTCATTTAAAAGTTTAAAATAAAATGACATAATAATGGACAATGACGGAATTTTTACGACCCTGTCCGTCAAAATGACGGACAATGAAAAAGTCTAACGTAACCACTGCCGGAGTCGTCTGGACGGCGAAGCGGATTTTTTTCAGAAACGATGACGTATAAGCCCCGCCTCTCTAACCTTTAACCTCAGCCACCGCCGCTAGATGCGTCATAACGGCGGACTACAGACTTGTGCTCGTACTGCAGAAACAACTCAGTCTATTACGGCTGCTACAACAAAACCTTCTGCTTTTATATTACTGTGAGGAGCAACAAAACTTCATGTTATGAGCTTGTTTTGTAAACAGCGCGTGACCTTTATACGCATGCTCCATGGCTTCTCTTCTGGTTTTAGTGTATTGGTGTGGTGGTGTCACAGCGCCACATACAGGCCTGGCATATGTACTACAGCGTTTTGGGTCGCTTCCAGTGAATCGAAACGACGCTGTGTTTACGGAGATTTTTTTCAAAACGACAGCGTATTGGGTGAGGCTGCGTACTCGTGTGGACGGGGCCTAACAGAGGACAGCGTGATTGGATACTGTACGGAGGTAATGCAAAATCATCTGTAGATGATTAAATCATTATACAGCCTAAAAGCAATGAAGAAATAGCTGTGATGTACATTTTAGTGCAGAAAGGACCAAAAGTTGGGATGGCACATTCATTTACTTCTCTCTCTCCCTCTCTCACACACACACTTTTATTAACACACCCAAACACACTCACAGACAGAGTGGAATGCATTTGAGCTCAGCGGAGTGGATGGCTGATATTGTTGGGTGATTATTGGATAGTATGAGCCATTAGACATCAGCATTTCCCACTGTAATTCACTGCAAAGCCTCAATGGTTGGGTGTGTATGCGCACACATCAACACACACTAATGCGTGCAGTGGTGGAGACGATCGCACTGGCAGCAAACTTACAGGTACTAGCTTCCAATACCACTTTGAAGGAGACTATCCAAGTAGCGAGAGGAGAGGTTAGAAGGAGAGATTGGGGTGGGGAGACAGGAATGTATGGTCAGAGATAAGGAAGAACAGAACTGACACTGCTAGCAGAGAGAGAGAGAGAGAGAGAGAGAGAGAGAGAGAGAGACACAAACACACACACACACACTGGTAGAAGGTCTCCCTTCTCTGTGACAGTGAAAACAGGCCAAAGAAACAAGAGACTATCAAAACAGGTATTATAAAAACATGCATCACTGCACTGTTTCTGAAATTACAGAAAGTAGGAACGTAAATGAAAAGTGGGTGATACCTTCTGATGACTGGGAGAATCCAGCACATGCTGCTTTACTTTGTATTCCTTTTCAGAGATCTCCCTCATTTTCAAGTTTACCTGACATGTTAAACAAATAAATATTAACGTCATGCACCTTCAACATCCATCATAAACCACTCCATTACATTACGTGAACCTACACAGCAGTTTAACACACTGTTCGTTATCACTGGAACATAATGCTGGATTGTGTAAATTACTGTGTCATATCTGCTTTGTGTAACCTTTGTTAAAGTCTAAAAGGCATGCTAAAATTTGAATAATGCCCCAATATTTATATATAAAATCTGATCCTATTCCTAATCATTATGAATACTGTCACTTTTAAAGATGTACTGTAACAGCAACCAAGAGGAAAATCCAACAAGACTCTTAGTTGCAATGATGTTACAGACAATTTTATTACTATGCCACTAAGTGTTGGCTTAAATGGATCCATTATAGCAAGACAAATCCAACTTTTTAATGACATCAAGTGTGTGTGTGTGTATATATATATATATATATATATATATATATATATATATATATATATATATATATAGTGTGTGTGTAAACTTCAAGAATCAGTTAAAGAAAGTGAAAATTTAGTATATTCGAGACTCATTACACATGAACTAATGTTTCAAGCATTGTTCCATTTTAATTTTGCTAATCATGGCCTCCAGCACAAAATTTAAAGACATCTCAAAATATTGGAGCATTTCATTTAGGAGTTTGAGTAAAACAGTATAAAATACAGAGCATCCCTCAGTCTAGATCAGTCCACGCAACCACAATCATGGGGAAGACTGCTGACTTCACAGTTGTCCAGAAAACGATCAACACCTTCCACAAGGAGGGTAAGCCACAGAAGGTCATTGCTGAAAAGGGTGGCTGGAAAAGGTGCACAAGCAACAAGGATGACTGCAGCCTTGACAGGATTCTCAAGAAAAGTCAATTCAAGAACTTGGGAGAACTTCACAAGGAGTGGACTGAGGCTGGTGTCAGTCCATCAAGAGCCACCACGCACAGACGTCTTCAGGAAAGGGGCTACAACGGTCCCATTCCTAATATCAAGCCACTCCTGAACCAGAGACAATGTTAGAAGCATCTTACCTGGGCTAAGGAGAGAAAGAACTGGACTGTTGCTCAGTGGTCCAAAGTCCTCTTTTCAGATGAAAGCAAGTTTTGCATTGCATTTGGAAATGAAGGTCCTAGAGTCTGGAAGAAGAATGGAGAGGTGCAGAATCCAAGGTGTTTGAAGTGTGAAGTTCACACAATGTGATGATTTGGAGTGCCATGTCATCTGCTGGTGTTGGTCCACTGCGTTTCAAGTCCTGTGTCAACACAACCATCTCATCTCATTATCTCTAGCCGCTTTATCTTGTTCTACAGGGTCGCAGGCAAGCTGGAGCCTATCCCAACTGACTACGGGCGAAAGGCGGGGTACACCCTGGACAAGTCGCCAGGTCATCACAGGGCTGACACATAGACACAGACAACCATTCACACTCACATTCACACCTACGGTCAATTTAGAGTCACCAGTTAACCTAACCTGCATGTCTTTGGACTGTGGGGGAAACCGGAGCACCCGGAGGAAACCCACGCGGACACGGGGAGAACATGCAAACTCCGCACAGAAAGGCCCTCGCCGGCCACGGGGCTTGAACCCGGACCTTCTTGCTGTGAGGCGACAGCGCTAACCACTACACCACCGTGCCGCCAACACAACCATCTACCAGGAAATTTTCAAGTACTTCATACTTCCATCTGCTGACAACCCTTTATATAGATTTCCTTTTCCAGCAGGACTGAGCACCTGCCCACAGTGTCAAAACTACTACCAAATGGTTTGCTGACCATGATATTACTGTGCTCGACTGGCCAGCCAATTTGCCTGACCTGAACCCCATAGACAACCTATGGAGTACAGTCAAGACCAAGATGAGAAACACCCGGCCCAAAAATACAGACAAGCTGAAGGCCACTATCAAAGCAACTTGGGCTTCAGTAACACCTCAGCAGCACCACAGGCTGATCACCTCCATGCCACACCACATTGATGTAGTAATTCGTGGTAAAGGAGCCCCAACCAAGTACTGAGTGTATAAATAAACATACCTTTCAGAAGTTGGACATTATTATAAATCCTTTATTGATTGATCTTAGGAAATATTTAATAATTTGAGGTACTGGATTTCCGATTTTCATGAGCTATAAGCCATAATCATCAAAATTAAAACAAAAAAAGGTTTGAAACATATATTTCACTTGATGTGTAATGAATATAGAAAGTTTACTTTTTTGAATTAAATTACAAAAAAAAATCTCTTTCATGATACTCGATTTCAGATGCACTGGTATATTATATCTGTGCGTGTATGTAATCTAACCTTGTTAATCCAGAAGATCATGGCATCCTCCAAGTCAAAGGGAAGCTCTTTAGAGGCGCTGAAGGTAGAGAAGCGCTTCACACAGATCACCACTTTCTCAATGCTGATCATCTCCACTGTGTAGGCCATCATCAGGGCATCAATCATAGGCATGTGTGAGCTCTACCATGCAGTTAAGAAACCAACAGTCAGCACCTCAAGAGATGTTCAAACATTTTTGGCAAATAAAAATCAAACTGAGCTCATATTCCATATTCCCACACAAAAGCCCCCAAACAAATCATGGCACCATGTTAACTGCAGTGGGGGGGGATATTATGAATATAATAAAAATAACAGCACACTGGCAAGCATTCATAACGACATCATACATCCAAAAAGCCCGAGACACTTCAGACGCTATGTAATGACATTTGAATGAAACTAGGCAGACCCATAAGTGTAGCCCTGCACAAGCCATGAAAGATATAGATAACAGGAGATAACTGGTGCACCAAACACATTAACCACCAAGCATTCTGTCCTGTGTAGTTACAATCCTAATTACATCACTTAAGGTCAGTTTGTTGTTTATCAGATTATCATAAACAAGACAGACAGACAACTAAAAGCCAGGAAACAAATCTTAGCCATTAATCTGTACTGAGCATGTCAATATTTGTGCATGCTGCCCAAATGTACACCTACAGCCCCGACAAGACACTGAAATCAATATCAAATGACTTAACCCGAAGCTACTTTTTAATTAGAAAAGTCATAAAGCCAAGTGCAATAAAGTCTAAACAAGTGACAGATATAAGAAAGTAGGGCTGTGCAATATGGGAAAAAATGAATATCCCGATACATTTTCTCCATTTCACGATATATAGACCCCTTGCACTGACGTCACCCGAAACCGGAAGTAAACAAACCCTGCGCCATATTGGAAGACCAACAAACTCGTGATTAGGGGGAAATAACGGCAGCGCGCGGTATGTGAACCCACGAGGCACTTGGTTCATCAAAAACCTACAATGGTAAACTTTTGTGCTGTGTTAGGGTTCTAACAAAGCTGATGGGAAAGGTGAAAAGAAGTCTTTCTACAGAATACCAGCTGTGATTGAGACACAAGGGGAGCAAACCAAGGAGCTTTCTGCCAGGAGACAGAGAGAGTATTTAGCTGCTTTATGCAGAGCTGATCTGAATACTTCAAATCTACAACAGTACAGAATATGTTCAGACCATTTTGTTACTGGTAAGTCATAGGGATGGCAAAAACTAAAAAAAAAAATCTTGACCGACCACTGAGCCTCATTAGCCGGTTAACCTGAGTTTAAAATTCTAGAATTGGAATTATTACAGGGATGTAAACGGCGCGCCTTTTGGCGGATGCCGCCCTCTCCACGGCTGAATCGCGCAGATCCGACCTTCCTTTCCCAAGGGGGGGGGGGGGGGGGGGGGGGGGGGGGGGGGGCGCATTGGAGCGTCCGACCACAACTTCATCAAAGCAAATTCTGCATATAAGCAAATGCCGCCACAGTCCACGAAACACAGGAAGTACAAGCATGAGAAGAAAACAGCAAATCAGAAAGCCGTGCATGCCTGCGCCGAAGCCGCGCAAAATTTAATCTGCGCAGCTTCCGTGCAAACGCGCGCAGCCCCCCGATCCACTGCCCTCCTCCCACGCCTCATGGACTGCAACGGCACCCGCCTATTTAGTAATTTTAATACAGAATCCACCTTGAAATTACAATCAGACACTCCAACACGCCCGCCCCCCCCCAAAAAAAACGGATCTGCGTAATTCAAAAAAAAAAAAAAAGTCGCCATCTGCGCCTTTAGTTTGTGTGGAGAGATGTGATCTGCAATAACATGCATTATTGGCTACAGACCGAAACATACTTTCAGAATGCACTGGCCAAGGCAGGACTAAACTCGATGTGCCTTCTAATAATAATTAAAAAAAAAACAAAAAAAAAAACAGAATAGTAATTTGTAAGCTAAAAAGCCTGTCTCACTTTTTTTTTGCCGAGTGGCAGCGGGAGGGTGGGACATGACTGAACGGGTGTTTCTGATTTGTCAGCTGTCTTTAACTGGGGCGGGAGGGCGGGACATGACTGAATGGGTGTTTCTGATTCGTCAGCGGTCGTCCTTACACCGCATGGCATGCCCCAAGCGTTTACAAACACAGAATTCCAAGTCCTCCGCTCCAAAATCGGCAGCTTCAAAACGATTGAAATTATTTTTTTTTAACCGACAACCAAAAAAAAATTAACCGGTTGACGTTGATTCGGTCAACCACCGGTCAAACGGTCATCGGTTAACATTCCTAGTAAGTCACTAGGCTAGAGTGTTGTAGAACATTTTTTAAAATGTTTACTGAATAAAAACATCCTTAATTTTATCACATTTATGTTATATATTTCATTTCTTTCTTTTGTTTTAAATTTTCCTCCCTCCATCCCTCTTTGGATTTTAAATATAGTTTTTCCCCATGTCCAAATAATTCAAAGATATAAATAAAAACATAAGTAGTAAATTAAAAATAAATTATGAAATAAAAAAAATCCATAACAGCATGAATACAGATTGCAATAGTTTACAATGTCTGGGTAGCAAACAGATGGCAGAATTGGTGTCAGGTCCTCCTTATGTTTCCATTCTCCCTTGCCCCGAGTCTTATCATATGGGTCAAACCCATCAGTCACAGCCAGTTTCTCCACATACCGTGCCCTTTCTGCAGCTGGTAATGTACTCACATAACCAGAATTATCAGCCATCGTGTCACTTCACAACAGCTGTAATATCACTTCACTCTCACTCGTAGTTTGTTTTGTATTGTATGTATGCATGCATGTACTTGGTCTTCCAATATGGCGCCCTAACAAAATCACGCGGTACGGTGACATCACGCGGCAGCCCTCTATATCTCGATATATTTAAATCTCCTCTAAAGGACTCCATGAAATCTAACTTTTACTCTTTACTGTTTTCACTACAATCCCTGCAGATTAAATAACATTCTTGGTTAACTTTACAGGTGGTTTTCAACAACACATTTTAAATTTTCATGTTAGTGATTAATCACAATTGAATTGAAATAAGACTATTTTTATTCAACAAAGATGTGGCACAAACTGCAAAAACAATCTTGAAAATTGCAACAAAGGGGCAACACAATACAGAGCTGCTCAGAGCTCAAACCAATAAAGCGCAAGCTCAACACTGAGAAAGACATTTAGCCTAAATAAGAAAAGTGCTCATTCATTAAATTATTTTTAAAACATAGAGGTAGATCTCCAAGCTATTAACCTGACTACTGAGAACCACTGGAACATTCACAATAGAGAGAGAGATTGAGGGAGAGAAGAGAGAGATCTGCAAAACATTTTTCTCTTTGCACACTTTTGAACTGAATGTTTTCTGGCTCTGCCTCTCAGATGTGTATAATTCCGGTATTGCCTTCTCTGTAAAATGTCTGTGACCAGGCAACTCATGTTTGGGATCAAGTGTGTTTAGTAATTTTTGGAAGCCTGGTTTTTCCACTATACTAACTGGGATCATGTCTTCGGCAATGAAGTTAGTGATTGCATCCATTATAGCTCTCCATCTCCGACTCGTTTTCTCATATGGGGTGGCTTTGGAGAACGAGGCCGCTATGGTCATTTGTTTAGCTTGTGGGGGGTTTAGCTCATGGGCAAGTAGTTCGGAGTTTAAGAGACTCTTCATACTGTACCGGGTGAGTTTCAGGTGATGGAACATATTTGTCATGATGCTGCCTTTCGTGATGACAGGTTTTTTTTGCACACTTTACAAATTGGCATTTGCTGTTCCACGTCCTCCTCGCAATATCCAAAAAATGCCGGATGACTGACCCCTTACTAGTTCTTTTAGGAACCAATTTGTCCGCTTCCATTTTTAATTTGTCACTGAAATCGACAGAGCTTACATGGTAGCCTACGCAACACCAGGAAATCTTCCCGCCAGCAGTGTTGCCAGATACTGCTGACGTTTTCCAGCCCAAAATATGTTCAAAACCCGCCAAAACGCACTTAAAACCGCCCAATTGGGCAGGAAAACGCCCAATCTGGCAACACAACCGAAACTAGAAAATCTTCCCGGAAGTTCCTTTCAGCACCTAGATGTCACCCGGGATTGGTTGGCGAGTGTGAGACATTATGGGTTTTTCCCCTTCAGCAGCCTCTCGCGTTACTGCCTGAGGGACAGGGAGGAAACCAGCGGGAAATGTTTTAAACAAACGCAACAAACACGAAACAAACGCAAGTCGGAAGATGACCATAAAATACTCGATAGTTACGATATAGTAATAATTTTACCGTATTTTCTGGACTATAGAGCGCACCTGTATATAAGCCGCATCCGCTCTATTTAAAAAAAAAAAAAGTTATACAAGCCGCACCGGGCTATAAGCCGCAGATATCTATGTTGAAAAATTAGATATTTACTGCATTTACAGTACAAAATCGTTCTGTACATGTATGTACCTGAACAGATTCTTTCCGAACAGTGCCTTTTAACACGGCAGCAATTTTGCTGATTAAAACGGAACAGAACCAAGAGAAAATAACCGGTATTTATTTACCTTCATTTCTCCTGTGTTTGAAACCACAAGTCACTTTAATCATCTTCGCTGGATTTGAAAATAATTACCAGTTAGTAATTTGTCGTGCGTGTTCTATCTGCTAAAGATCTGCTAATTCTTCTTTGCATTGATTTTTCATCTATCTTATTTTTGATTCTACTTCCGGTTAGAGCGCCCCTAGCGGTGGAAGAAAAATCCACAGAATAGCCGCACCTTTGTATAAGCCGCATGGTTCAAAACCTAGGAAAAAAGTAGTGGCTTATAGTCCAGAAAATACGGTATGTATCTCGCACAGAATTTTCGGCGATATATCGAGTATATTCGATATATCGCACAGCCCTATAAGAAAGTAACATTTTCCTTTGTGCCATAAAGTGTATCAAAAAGGCCTCAGTGATGCACATCTCCCGTTTGCTCTAAAAGTCAACTCAAATTCACAAGACTGGACTTTGATTCCACACAAAATCGATAAACTCAATTATATACAGTCTGTGTGCCAAGGTAAGAGAGTAAAAATGTCAGGAGCCGAATATACATCCCGAACAAAAATTTTAGGGCAACTGTTTTATGTTTTGACTACATTTTTAAGAGGCATCCGCGTCTGCAGACTGCTCAAAGGTTTTTTTTTTTGTTTGTTTGTTTTTTTTAAATGCAGTGGTTCTGCGAAATTCTATGAAGAAATTCATGGTCATGCTGGAGAAAATCTGGAGCATAAATGTCCAAGTGCTTCTCGTGTTTTTTGTGGATGTCTGAGTGAAACTGCCACGCAAAGCAATTTATTATTCAACACAAGTTTATGGTCTTGCATGACTGATGCGATAGTTAACAAAATATATATTTGTGGCAGCGGGGGCGTGGTCAAGCGTCAGTCTGTGAATGGAGGGCGGAGTCAGGGAAGGTAAGTGGCAGAATCGCTGCACCTGACGTGAATTAACCTGTTTGTGTCTCTTCCCCAGTGACCGCGCCCTTTAAAAGGAGAGAGAGAACAGAAAAAGGGAGCTCTCCCCAACCAGAACACTTCTGTGTGCGTGCGTGCATGCGTGCGTGCATGCATGCGCGCGCGCGTGCGTGTGTGTCTGTGTGCACGTGGGTAGGGCTGGGAGAGTGTGGAAAGCTGAAAAGCTATTAATAAAAAGAGTTTTTGTAACACTCAGTTCTGGCCTGCCGTGCTTCTGTGCTCCACCCACCTCCAACAATCCTTACAATATTACACACACAAATATTACATGGGATGTTATCACAGTCATAAACAAAACAGCAGTGTGAGTGAAACAAGAAACAATCAAAGAAAGCTGATGACTGAGTTAATGCTTTATCACGACCTTAACAGACTGGGTCACATGAGTAGACCCAAAAATCAAGCAATTTTAATGGTTGATGATTTGCTGTTAATTGAGCAGCCCATAGGTTGAGAGTGAAAATCAGGTCACGCTGCTCTTTTCCTTTTCAATAAATAAAATGTCAGCTGTTAAATGATGTGTTATGTTTGTTCTAACTCAGACTGAAAATCAGTCCAGTGTCCAATAAATGCTCGTGTAAAATGCTAGTGTAATAGTAGCTGGGTGGCAGGACCACAAATCAGCATCGTCGTGTTTTTTAAGATTCTAGCAGTTTCTTTTTTTTGGGGGGGGGGGGGGGGGGGGGGGGGCATGAACGACCCTTGACATCAGTTTACAGCTTATTCCACTGTCAGGAGTACATAGAAAATAAAAAAACATTTTAATTTCATCATCATGTATATTATAAAAGCTTTGATAGGCTTTGCTTGGCCCCACAAAATGACTCAATATATGAAGGAATCAGTGCGAATTAAACAATGGCAGAATGTGAAGAATTTGTATTGTGCAAACTGCAATGTAGTAAAAACTTAGATATGCTAAGAACCTTAACATTCCTTTCCAAAAAAAAAAAAAGATGGTTCTATAAACTGACCTAAAATACTTGTCTAAAGTGCCACAGAATGGAAATCTGTATTTACTTAGAGCACTCTTGTTCACCTTTGCCAAAGAGCACAATATCCCCCATTGGCAACTATGCCATAACTTTGGTAAAATGCGACTGAATTGAACGAAATTGCAATATGCATATTACCGACACGTAAAGAACCCTGCCAAGCTTCGTGAAATTCCTCCAAAAATTGTGAGAGGAGTTGATTTCAGAAGGTGAGCACCCTTCCCAGGACGGACGGAAATCGCCATGCCATAATCCCCCTTGAGGCCAGCGAGGGATAATTAAAAAAAAAAAAGTTTGGTACATGGAGCTGACATACCGTCAAGCTCAAACACTTTCCTCCTCTTTCAAATGCAAATCCCACATATGTAAAAGAGGGCAGTAAAACTGGTCAATTCCAAAACCCTGGACCGTTTAACCATCCAGACTCATGAATAATCACACCCCCAAAATTTGCATACACCAGCCAACATTCAAGTTCAGAGGCTATTACCACCATGGGCCTGCACAGCTGGCAGGTATTGTGAAGAACGAAACAATGAATTTTCATTGCACAAAGTGGCTGTTGTCACTGGTTTTCTTCTGGAAAAGGGTCATGTGATAGGAGCATGATAAATCAGAGAAGGATGTTGTGATTGATAAAACCTAATCAGGAAGCCAACACGGGTGTCTGCATCATCATTTCCAAATGTCTGTTTTTGCCAGCCTACACTAAAATGCTACCCTGGTGTTCAAGGGTACACTTGGTTCAAGGGTGTTCAATCTAAAATGTGGCCAACAGCGTTTCCAAAAGTCTCCATTTTTGGGGCTTGAAAAATCCACAGTAGTGTGGATGCCAGGTGTAAACACAGCAAGTGATGCATTTTAAAACTAATTAGTTTATTAAAGTGGATGTAGCCCAAATATAGTTGGTTCACCAGTCATTGTTAATAGAGTTCCCTGCTCTTTACTTGGATCCTTCATTTGGTCCTTGCGGTGAAACATCCGGTTTGTTAGAGCCGCAGCCCTGTTGAGAACCAGTACACCTCTTAAAGAAAATAATAATAATAAGTCAATCATCAACACGCAGTAGCCCCTCAGAGATCTCTGTATGGTGAGCCACAGCCTTACTCGGTCCACTTGTGAGGAAAACACTTGGCAAAGGAGGTCTGTGTGAAGCACTTCATAGCCTGGCCTGCATCCTGCTGCGCCATTCACACTCATATTCCATACAGCAACACTGTCGCCTTCTCACAGGTGGAATGGGGATTCATGGAGATGCCAGTGCTGGAGAGCTCCTCCTTTCAAAGTCGCAAAAAACTTGTTCACAACTTCACCTCATGTTAAGGAGTTCCTCTAAACTATATGAGCAATTCCCACTGGTGACTAAAATAAAGTATACTGGGTGTTTCAAAAAAATTTGAGATCATTCTGGGATATTTACATCTCAAATATCAAATTTTTTGAAAAACCATGCATCATACAGTGGATATAAAGTGTACACATCCCGCGAAAATGATTTTTTTTTTAAACAAAGAAAAAAAAACCTGAGACCATGATAATTTCAAAACTTTTCCCACCTTTAAATGTGACCTACCTATAACTTGTACAAGTCAACTGAAAAACATATCTGTTGGGGGGACAAAAAAAAAAAAAAGTACAATAAGCTGGCTGCATAAGTGTGCACACCCTTAAACTAATACTTTGTTGAAGCACCTTTTGATTTAATTACAGCATTCAGTCTTTTTGGGTCGGAGTCCATCAGCCTGCCACTCCTAGACTTGGCAGTATTTACCCACTCTTCTTTGCAAAAGCGCTCCAAATCTGGTCAAGGGCATCTCTTGTGCACAGCCCTCTTCAGGTCACCCCACAGATTTTCGATTGGATTTAGGTCTGAACTCTGGCTGGGCCATTCCAAAACTTTTAATTGTCTTCTGGTGAAGCCATTCTTTTGTTGATTTCAATGTATGCTTGGGGTCACTGTTGTGCTGAATGACAAAATTCCTCTTCAGCTTTCTAGGGGACACCTGAAGGTTTTAGGCCAAAATTGACTGGTATTTAGAACTGTTCATAATTCCCTCCACCTTGACTAAAGCCCCTGTTCCAGCTGAAGAAAAACAAATCTCAAAACATGATGCTGCCACCATCATGTTTCACCGTGGGTATGGTGTTCTTTTGATGATGCGCAGTGTTGGTTTTGCACCAAACACACCTGTTGGAATTGGGGCCAAAAAAGTTCAACCTTGCTTTCAGCAGACCATAACACATTTTCCCACCTGCTTTTGGGAGTGTGGATTTTTTTTCTTTTTTTGCAAAATTTAGCAGGGCCTGGATGTTTTTCTTTGGCGCCGTTTACACATACCCGGGTATTTTTAAAAACGCAGACCTTTGCCTTCGTTTGTGCCTTTCATTTATACACAAACTGAGTTTTTTCCTCTGAAAACGATTCTTTCTAAAAACCCCGGCAAAAGTGGAGATTTTTTGAAAACTCCGTTTTGCGTTTGTGTGTAAAGAGACCAAAACGGAGTTTTAGGCAATCTTCGCGCCACAAAAGAGCGACCATTGTACATATGACAAGCATGGAAACACTCAGAGTAGCAGCATTTCTGTAATTAAGAGCTATATTCGCCTGTTTGCTTTTGAGAATAAAGCTCATAAAGCTCACTGACCAGCAGAGACGCATTAGGGCTCGGAGGGCAGCAATTGCGGAGCTTCTGGTGAGCAAAAGAGCCCGACCGACTTCAGTAATGGCTTATCACATGTCTGAATATAATCATTCAAGAATCACAGACACAATTTTCCCCCAAACATTTTACTGATATGACTCGTAGTCCTGCGCAACTTTAAGAAGTAACTCCACTTCGCCGTCGGTCCAAACAAACGACCCTAGCGCCATGTTTTCTTCTTTGAAAGGAACAGGAAGACGTTTGTGTCGGCGGTTCTCGATGAGGCTTCCGATTGGCTTGTGTGGAATTGTCATTCTTCTAACACTGCCACCGACAGTCTTGGCGTAGTTTAACAGCTCGACAGCGTATTTATGCGGATCAATATAAACGTAATTTTTTTAAAAAACGCAGCTGTGTGCACGAAGTTATTTTGGAAAACGGAGTTTAGAAAATATGCGTTTTTAAAAATACCCGGGTATGTGTAAACAGCGCCTTTGTAAGCAAACGCTTGCGACCCTACCCCACAGTCCAGATATATGGAGAATACGGGAGATTATCGTCACATGTAGTACACAACCAGTACTTGCCAGAAATTCCTGCAGCTCCTTCAGTGTTGCTGTAGGCCTCTCAGCAGCCTCCCTGACCAGTTTGCGTCTCGCCTTTTTATCAATTTTGGAGAGATGTCCAGTTCTTGGTAATGTCACTGTTGTCCCATATGTTCTCCACTTCTTGATGACGGTCTTCACTGTGCTCCATGGTATATCTAATGCCGTGGAAATGTTTTTGTACCCTTCTCTTGACAGATCTCTTTCAACAATAAGATCCCTTTGGTGCTTTGTAAGCTCTCTGTGAACCCTGGCTTTCGCTGGAGGAGGCAACTGAGTAAATGTCTGAACTTTATTTGGGGTTAATCAGAGTCATTTTAACTGATGGCAGGTGTGAACCCCAAAAGACTGAATGCTGTAATTAAATCAAAAGGCGCTTCAACAAAGTATTAGTTTAAGGGTGTGCACACTTATGCAACCAGCTTATTGTACCTTTATTTTTTTATGCCCCTCCCCACAGATTTTTGTTTGTTTTTCAATTGAATTGTACAGGTTATAGTTCACATTAAAGGTGGGAAAAGTTTTGAAATTATCATGGTCTCTTTTTTCATCAGAAAAAACTACAATTTTTATCCACTGTATATAGAATAAATAGGGTGTATTTATTTTTTTATTTTTTTTTTGGGGGGGGGAAATACCCCCCATATAATGGTTGGGGAAACACTGCCATGCAATGGCATGAAGTATACTTCAACAAAATAGACTTCATGTGAAGACTACACTGAATTTATAATCATGCTATCACCCAAATGAGGATGGGTTCCCTTTTGAGTCTGGTTCCTCTCAAGGCTTCATGTCATCTCTGGGAGTTTTTCCTTGCCACCATTACCACAGGCTTGTTCATCAGAGATAAAGGAGTTTATTGGGGATGGAATTGGCTTGTGTGTCTGGGGTCTTTGTTTTTCTGCGAAGCTGCTTTGCGACAATATCTGTTGCAGCCATACTATTGCAAGACCTCAAATGTAAAGATGTGTCAAGTCCAGTGTGAGCAAGCATGCATCAGATCCTTTCAGAATCTAGGAGGGCATTGGTAGAAATATACATTTGGCATGCTTGAAACTGGTACAGACTGGTCTAATTGCTACTTGTTCTTGAATCTGTTCTGATTGCTACAGTGTCTTGCAAAAGTATTCATCCTCTTGGTGTTTGTCCCATTTTGTCACATCACAAGCTGGAATTAAAACTGATGTTTGGGGGATTAGCACCATTTGATTTATACAACATACCACTTTAAAAATGCAAATCATTTTTATTGTGACAAAATAATCAAGATGAAAAAACAGAAATCTGGAGTGTGCATAGGTATTCACCCCCAAAATCAATACTCCGTAGAGCCAATTTTGGCTGCAATTACAGTTGCAAGTCTCTTTTGGGGTGTGTGTCAATTAGCTTAGCACATCTAACCACTGGGATTTTTGCCCATTCCTCAAGGCAAAATTGCTCCAACTCCTTCAAGTTAGATGGATTGTGTTGGTGTACAGCAATCAAATTATGCCACAGATTCTCAATTGAACTGAGGTCTGGGCTTTGACTAGGCCATTCCAAGACATTTAAAGGTTTCCCTTTAAACCAATCCAGTGTAGCTTTAGCAGTATATTTAAGGTCATGGCCCTGCTGAAATGTGAATCTTCATCCCAGTCTCAAACCTCTGGCTAACTCAAACTGCCCTGTATTTAGTGCCATCCATCTTTCAATCCTGACCAACTTTCCTGTCCCTGCAGATGAAAAACATCCTCACAGCATGATGCTGCCACCACCATGCTTCACTGTAGGAATAGTCTTCTCAGGGTATTGGGTTTGCGCCATACATGGGGTTTCCCATGATGGACAAAAAGTCCAATTTTAGTCTCATCTGACCAGAAAATTGTCTGCCATGTGTTTGGGGAGTTTGCCACATGCTGTTGGCCAAACTCCAAATGTGTTTTATTATTTTTCCTTTAAGCAACCGCTTTTTTTCTGGTCACACTTCCATAAAGCCTTCCTCTGTGGAATGTACAGCTTACCCTGTTAACGAACAGTGGTCCTATGGACAGATACTCCCATTTCTGTTGTGAATCTTTGCAGCTCCTTCAGTGTCATCTTTGGTGTCTTTGTTGCATCTCTGATTAATGCCCTCCTTGCCTGTGAGTTTTGGTGGGCGGCCTTCTCGTCAGGTTTGTAGTGGTGCCATATTCTTTCCATTTTGCGATAATGGATTTAATGGTGCTCAATGGGATATTCAAAGTTTGGGGTTTTTTTTCTTTTTTTTTTTTTTTTTAAATATCCCAACCCTGATCTATACTTCTCCACAATTTTGTGTCTGACCTGTTTGGAGTGCTCCTTGGATTTAATGTTGCTTGCTTAGTAGTGTTGCAGAGTCAGGGTCCTTCCAGAACAGATTCAAATACAGAAATCATGTGACACTGCAGGGTTTTTTCTAGAAAAATTTAGTATGAGGGCGCTCACCATGGCGAGGGAGCGAAGCGGGGGGGGGATGGTGCCGGTTGTCCCCCCCCGCCGTGCAAAGCCTTTGAAAAATGCTCCAATGGGACATTCTGAGGCTATCTGAGGGGGAAATTGTAACAAATTGTCTGTCAACATTGAAAAAGAAAGAAGTAATAATCTTCCGCTTCGTGCCGCGGGACGACATCTTTAAATGCCCAAGTGTCAACAAAAACAACTCGCGAACTACTTCTGTCAAAAGCTCCCGCGCCGGTGGGTGAAAGTTCATTCAGTCTCGAAAAATCTCGCTCTACAAGTCAGCTGACCTCGTCAGTAACCCATGTCAAATCTCACGAGAGCAGCCGCGACAAGTAAACAACTAAACAACATGGCGCCTCAGTCTGGAAAACGCCAATTCGGATTGTTTTTGCACCGTCTGGCGGTGTATCTACTATGATTGGAATATTTTTGGAGCAATTATAACGTATTTGATGATCAGACACATTGTCACGTAGTGTTGTTGGGATGTTTTCACGGAGTCGGTAAGGGGGCGCACGCCGAGAGTAAGAGGGCGCAGTGCCCCTGTTCCCCCGTTTAGACGAAAGCCTGCACTGATTGCACACAGGTGGATCTTTATCAACTAATTGTGTGATTTATGAACCCGACTGTTTGGACCAGCTCTTATTTAGGGGTTTCATACGAAAGGGGGTGAATACCTATGCACACTCCAGATTTCCGTTTTTTTCATCTTAAAGGGGAACTGAAGAAGGCTTTTATTATTAAAATTCTATTTCTCTCATTTTATAAATGTAGGAATGTATTTCTGACAGCTATTTTGTCCCTGCTATAGCAAGATATGAGTGTTTGAAATACGCTACGTCATATCAGTCCATATGTCAAAGCAATGGCCGTAAACGAGATTCGTCAAGACCTGTGCAAGACATCACGGGACGGAAGTAAAATGTACAGCGGAAATCAAAGTGACCAACATCTGCCAACGTCGTCAAAAGACGCGCATGCCCTCCTTCGACTGCTGACGTAATCAAGCCGGAAGTTTTCTGTGTCCGAAATCACTCCCTACTCACTATACAGGGCACTATATAATGGGGATGCCACTCTGTAGTGCTGTCTGAAACCTTAGTGAGGATTATGTGGGAAATGCGCTCAGTATAATATGCATTTATCACAAAAGTACATGCATGTATTTATTATTTTGAAAACCCACCAGCCGCCTGATCTGGCATGTTTTAATTATGCGACAATAATGATGTACATACCAGCGTGACAGACTAGTCCTTATTCTGTCGTCTTTCCAACTCTTCTCTACTCCACGTTGGTTCGAAGTCATATGGAATAATCACTGATGAAGCTAGCAAATCTCGAAATTAATCTAAATTGGAATGATATGGTGATCTGGCCACCGTGTAAACAGTTTTCAAAATGGCGGCGCCGACACTTCACATTTGAAGTCTCGCACAAGTCTCGTTAAGATCATGCGGATAAGCGACGCCTGCCGTGGACCATACGAACTACATTCAACATGTCCAAAAACTGAAAAGGCCGATAAGTGTAATATAATATGCCAATATGAGTCATGATATAAGGTTAATAAAACCGAAAACAGAATTGAATAACACGTTAAGAAATAAAGCAAGTTTAAAAATGACTTCAGTTCCCCCTTATTGTATCACAGATAGATAGATAGATAGATAGATAGATAGATAGATAGATAGATAGATAGATAGATAGATAGATAGATAGATAGATAGATAATTTTAAAAGTGGTAGTTTTTTTTATGTAAATCAAATGGTGCTAACCCTCCAAAAATCCATTTTAATTCCAGCTTGTAATGCGACAAAACAGGACAAACACCAAGGGCGATGAATACTTTTGCAAGACACTGTACTTGTTTTGGGTCGTTAAATCCTTGATATTTATCTTCACTCACACATTCTGCTCTCTGCTTAATGAAGGTTATGTTGACCAGTAATGTCTGTCTTCTTTTCACAAGACTATGATCCTGATGGGTGATGTAATGGTACATAATGTCCCCTCTTTCATACAGAAGTGTAGTTTAAACCAGTGATGGAATGCTTCATCACCTGTTTACATTATACACATACTGTAACTTGGCATAATCACATACTACAACCAGCTACAACACACACTTGAATATACACTCATGTTTGTCCTACAATAAACAGAGAAACGTCTGAGCAGCTGTATCTGTGTCGGTGACTGACTGCTCCTGGATCGATCCGTGAAGCAGAAATCTCTTAGGCTGCAGGGGTCTACATTCCTAGATCATACTGTCAATTCAACCTCCTTCAGGACAGACATCAAAACCCAACAGCTACGAACTGGTATACGGCCCAGCAATACAAGAGCCATATCAAAAATGATCACACCACAATAATAAAATAACTTTAAATATTTAATACTGTGCAATTTCTACTTTTCAAGTTCAGACTTCCTGTAGGTAGGTATATATTGTTATAGCATGCTGTATTAACCCAGCATGGGGACATTTAATTCACTTTCACTACACAGAAACCAACCCAGAAAAGTACACCACTTGCTATGATGCAGTAAACAAGCAGGGTTGTCATGGTAACCTGTCTCATTAATCATACTTGTTTCCTGCTTTTTGCCCTGCTCTCATAGCTATTAATAAATGAAGTACTGCTAAGCTTCAGTCTAAATATGGCCAAATTTCTCACTCAGTGTGCCATGATCATATGCGATTGGTGGAAATACCCAGCTTAAAGTAGTTCTAGAATTTGAAAATCGCCTTTGCATGTAACAATGAATACTAATATTTGTAGTATATTACAAAAAAAATTACTCAAAAATGTTTATCCATTATGAAGCAGTTGCGCGCTGGCCTTTAATATGATAAGCAATGTTAACAGTTTCTTAAAGAACAGTTTGTTAAAGAAACTGTTAACATTGCTTATCATATTAAAGGCCAGCGCGCAACTGCTTTTTTTTTTCCTCCGCCGGCCCACACTGAACCACCGGCCCACTGGGAAAACTCCCGCTGGCCAGTCCGTGTGTGTGTCAAGGTAACATCTTAAAAAAATCCTTGTCTTAAGAAACGAATTTAAAGAATGGTAAAAAAGTGTGTCGCGTACAGCTGTTCTAAAACCAACAAAGACGGAGTATCTCTGCATCAGTTCCCTGATCCTGATCAGAATAATGGATACGATCTCGCTGAGTGGAACCGGCAAGTAAAGCGGACGAGGGCAGACTGGTGCTAGTTGAAGGCTAGTGCACATATTTATGCTGGTGAGTGTAAAGGGAAAAGTGTTTTTTATAGTCCATGGGAGAATCTTGAGGCGCGCTTTGAACGAGCTTCCCGAACCTTTAGGACAATTAAAGGGTTCTTTAACTAAACAAGAACTAGACGATCCCTGGACGAGTTCCTGCTTTGCACTTCTACGATACAGTCGTGACTGTCCCTATTCAGGCCCACATTTTTCTTCTCCCCAAGCTCCGAACGCACACAAAGCAGACTTTGACAGCTGCAGTCATTTCCGTGTTGTTGGAAAGGCCGCTTGAACGCCATCGGTTCGCCCCAAATATACTGCCGATCACGACGCACATTTCGGCCCAGACCTCTGATTTAGTAGAAAAAACGTTGTGCATCGACTCACCTCGACTGGAACACGATTCACTTTCGTCTTCAGACGCAATTTCGTCTGAATAATCGCTGTCTGATTCACTCATTTCGCTTGTGTTTATACTGGATGCTGCCATCCTGGTCAATTTACTACGTCATCGGTCACGTGACTCCCGACTGGGATTTTCAGGAAATGCTTCCCAGAAGCTCGGTTTTGTCGCCCAAATACACCCTTTTGATGGGGAAATTTTTTATTTTTTATTTGCATACACTGAATATATACCCTTATACTACATTTTCATCAATAGTGGGTTCTAAAATTCTAGAACTACTTTAAGTAGAAAGCCAAGGGGGGGGGGGACTCAACCCCAGCAGTACATGGCAAAGTAATTCACTTTTTACTGTATTTATCATCAAAAACACTCAAAAATTCCTTTATGATGCAGCCTACAAGTTGCCTTTTTCAACTTCAGTTTGCAATCAATTTATGCTGAATTTATTGAAGCTGCCTCCTATCGTCATTAATTTGTAATCAATCCCCACATTCATAATTCTATATGGGAGGCTACTTCGGAACAGGATGAATGAAACCAAAATTTACACGACCGTGTTCTCCAGTATTCTTTAGAATGGAGCACCTCCAGGGCTCGAAATTCGAATATTTTTTCCACCAGCCAGCCGGACTAGTTACCTTCCAAAGTAACTCGCCAAACAGAAAATCAACTCGCCAAAATTTGTTCATGTATGAATTTTACTCAAGGGTGAAAGTAACTTTTATTTCTTGCCGGTACTATTATTTTGAGTCATAGTGCACGCGAATACATCTAATTATTTATTATTGTCTACTTATCAAGCATTCACTAGGACTTCTTATCACTCAGTAGTACTAGTATAGTACTTTATCACACCATCACACTTTCATCCACCTGTATCAGTTTTTGATTATAAATAAATTGCAAACCATTTTTTAGCTGAACAGTTGAAAACTAACTTTTCATTTTGGACATTCTGTCTACTAAAACACTTTGGATACCAGCTGCGCACGTTGGCGCAAGATGGTTAAGCAGTGGGCTATGTGCACTATCTCGCACGTTGTCTGTCGAGTGAAACACGGAAGGAATTCACTTCAGACAATTCAGAGATGGGTCAGAATGAGTTATATGCAATGTGTATTGAGGAAAACATGCTCCTTGTGGTAAACTGACGTTAGCAGGTGTGTTATGCTGAAAGTGCTTTTTTTTTTTTCAAAGACAGTATATTTTTCTTTCCGGTACGGGCAAATCTTTTAGTGGTACGCCGGACTGGCCAGGACCGGCTTACTTTCACCCCTGATTTTACTTCTGTCAAAAATAACACAAAAGAGAGTAGTTACCACTGTTCATGACTAATGTGCATTTATTTCCAGAACCGGAGTATTTTGATACTGTTGTTAAATACATAAATGAGAACAACACAGAGCACCATAATATAATATCAACAAATAATCTGCAGGTTGGGATGTCTGTAAACCAAATCAGGATGCTCTTTGTCTAGCATGCGCTTCATGAACAGGCACGCGCACAGTTTCTCTCGTGCATTCCGTCATATGCGCGATGCAGACATTAAATGTTTCACGTGCACGCTCTTGCTCGCTCGCTCTAGATTC
Organism: Neoarius graeffei; assembly: GCF_027579695.1. Lineage (NCBI taxonomy): Eukaryota > Metazoa > Chordata > Actinopteri > Siluriformes > Ariidae > Neoarius > Neoarius graeffei. The sequence goes on from NC_083592.1 coordinate 31,893,717, forward strand.
CGGGAGATGTTCTCCAATTTGTGGGCATCAGGGAGCCACTATCAATATGCAGGAGACTCCCAGAACTTCCGGGAGACTTGGGATGTCTGTTATATGCATGTGCAGTAGTGAAAAAACCCGACAGCCTGACCGTCTTGCCAATAAACACATCGATTAACACAGACACGGCACGCGCTTAACATGTGGCGGCTTTAGGCTACGTTCACACTGCAGGCTGAAGTGACTCAAATCCGATCTTTTCGCCCATATGTGACCTGTATCCGATCTTTTATTGGCAATATGAACGACACAGATCCGATTTTTTCAAATCCGTCCCAGGCCGTTTGGATATGTGGTCCTAATTCCGATTCCTATCCGCTCTTTTCATATGCGACTTCAGTCTGAACCGCCAGGTCGCGTTCATCCGACTTACACGTCATCAACAAGCCACAAACGTCACTATTCTGCGCTGAAGTAGGCGGCGGGTCTCTCAAAAAAAGTTACAACAACATGGCGCATAATCACGGGCGCAGATAGAGGGGGGGACGGGTGGGATTCGTCCCACCCAGATTTAAATTCACTTCGTTCGGTCCCCCCCCCCTTTGCATAAGGCAAACCTCACGGAAAAATCAAAAGACTAATTACCATTCGGTTTATTGAGGTGCACAGCAGTGTATACATAGTTGCAACAATTCACATAAAACAAAGACTGATATTCGGTTGGTTGAGCTGCGCAGACTGCACAGGTTGCGAGCTCGAGCTTGGTTGCTATAGTAACCCACAACAAGTTTGACAGGCATATTGGGGTTGGTTTGCTGGCAGCTTTGTCCCCCCCAGTGTTTTGTCCCCCCCAGTTCAAAAAACGTATCTGCGCCCCTGCGCATGACATCAATGCGAGGGATGCTTCGGGCTGTGAAGGTTCTGAATCTTCTCAATGGAAGGACGCAGAGGTTAGGGAGCTGATTTCCATTTGGGGGGATACAGCTATTCAAGCTAGATTGGATGAGTCATACCGCAACCGGGCGGTTTTACTTCCGTAAACACTGGCCATGCTCACTGCGTGTGACGTCGTCGTATCCTGCAAATGCGCATGCGGAACACTTTTAGGTCGCTTTTCGTTCATACTGAGGATCACATACAAGTCGCATATATTTGTTAATGTGAACGACCGCACAAAAAAAATCGGATTTCACAAAAAAATCGGAATTGAGCATTAAGCCTTGCAGTGTGAACGTAGCGCTAGTTGACGGTGTGTCTGAATCTTTGCTTCGTATATCTTTTTTATTTTCAACTAGCCAGCCGGGCTGGCTAGTGACAGGAATTACTCGCCAAATGACAAATTAAGTCGCCTCAGGCAACCGGACCTCCGCGAATTTCGAGCCCTGACTTCTAAATTCTGACTGGCTGCTCCTGAACCACATCATATTTCATTACCATAAAATTACCTGGACTTCAACTTTATTTTGACACCCTCACTGCCCAAGAGACGCTGGCTCACATAGAAAATGAATGCCTTCCGGTCATTTTCGCATGCTTGACTCATTTGGTGTGAACGCAGTGTTACATTTGTCCAGTCTGTTGCTTGGTCACTCTCTGTCTGACTTCCTCCAACAGCATCATCTTTGGTCTCTTCACTGCCATGATGTGCATACTGATTTTGCTTCTTCCTATTAGGTTTATAAGATGTACATGCCCGAGTTATATTATTCTTCGTATAGGCTTCCCAATTTTGAAAACTGGCCTTGGTGAAGTAAAGCACTACGCATTTCTTCTGAGAGCTCTCAGAGATGCACCATCTAAGTTACATCATGCTACAACTGGTGAGCCGAGCCTGGACTCAGAATGAAAAGACAAGCAATTCACTATTACAAGTCAACGTGCCATCAAAATGAGTTGGAAGCTGATATCTTCAAGTAAAAGTCCTACCTAATGTTGCTTTAAACCATTATTAAAATATGCGTCTGAAAAGCTTACATGAGGCAAATGAAATAAAATTCACTCTCCTTTGTTTGGGCTGCTTTAAGTTTGGTGCTGAACATGCTGGTGCAATACTGGTCATGACAGATTCGCACAAAACACGTCACAGTTATACACACTCGCGCCTTGGAACAATCAGGCTTTGTCAAACAGGTTCATGCGGGTTCCGCCGCACAAAGCCTTGGACAGGGCGTGGGCTCAAAAAAAAAAAAAAAACATTTGCATCTACAGGGATAAAGCCGCAGGTAAGTGGACAGTGCTGAATCATTAGCACTTTCAATTTCTAATCACTGCAGACTTCAAGCACAATCACAGAAGTCAATGTAATCCACTCCTTTTCGAATCTCTTATTGGCAGCCCCTGCTTTAATGTTTGCACTGGTGAAAGATATTAACAGACAGCAAAGAACTTTTTCTCCTGCCTGCCTTGTTGGTGTGGAGATAAGGCATGTTACTACAGGAAGACTTCCCCACACTGAAGCATACACTCTGGCCACACAATGCCATGTTTCCTTCTTCTCAATACTGTACATCTAATCTGTCACGGCTTCTAACAGACCACGGAAGCTTTTCTACAGCACAGAGACTTCCAACACATTGCATGTGAACCCTTTCTATAAAATGCAACCCATTAATCCCAATTACATCAGATAAAGCGAGAAAGTTAGATGATGCAGGCAGACTCAACTCTCACCATTTTGATTGGCTGACACGTGAGGTCACCCTCCGTGACAGGCGTGTCATCTCCCTCCATGACATAGATGCCTTTCCGAGACAGAGCTTGGATGACTGACTGGTGGGACTGAAGGGAGGCCGCCTGGTCCCCTTTGAGAATGAGGCCACACACTCGACAGTAGAGCTCCGAGGACAACAGCAGCCTGATCACAGGAGGCTTGATGTGCTCCTGCTCATACTGGTCTGTGTAAAAGGGGTCCCGCATGTCCTCTGGGATGTGATCTGAAAAAGAGGTAAATGTGGGGGGAGATGGGATTAGACAAGATATTTAACACTGAACTAGCAGCCTAGATTAAAGTTGCATAATAGTTAGGCCTGAGGCCAAGTTTACATTAGACCGTATCTGTCTTGTTTTCTTCGTGGATGCACTGTCCGTTTACATTAAAATGCCTGGAAACGCCGGGAAACGGGAATCCGCCAGCGTCCACGTATTCAATCCAGATCGTGTCTGGTCCGGTGCTGTGTAAACATTGAGATACGCAGATACGCTGTGCTGAGCTCTAGCTGGCGTCGTCATTGGACAACGTCACTGTGACATCCACCTTCCTGATTCGTTGGCGTTGGTCATGTGATGCGACTGCTGAAAAACGGCGCGGACTTCCGCCTTGTATCACCTTTCATTAAAAAGAGTATAAAAGTATGAAAATACTGCAAATACTGATGCAAATACTGCCCATTGTGTAGTTATGATTGTCTTTAGGCTTGCCATCCTTCCACTTGCAAGTGGTAAGTGACGCGCATGCCCGATATGCACTGGGATCACACACACAGCGGCTCAGTCCCGAATCACTGCTCGTGCGCTTCACTCCCGCGCTCTGTGAGCTGCGCAGGGCCGGAGTGCGCACCCTCCAGAGGGCACTCGCTGTTCAGGGCGGAGTGATTTGGAGTGCAGGATGCCTGCGGAGCCGAGCGTATCCATGTATTGGCGTTGCTGTTTGCACGCGAATCGTGTATTGGCGTTGCTGTGTGCACGCTCATCGTTTTAAAAACGTTAATCTGATGATCTGCTGATACGGTCTAATGTAAACCCCACCTAAGTGTATGTGAAGCACAGGAATTAAGAGACTCAAACCTGTCCCAGCATGACAATGCCCCAGTGCACAAAGCAAGGTTCATGAAGCCGAGCCCTGACCTCAGCCCCACCGAACACCTTTGTGAAGAATTGTAACGCTGACTTCGGCAGTGTCTGACCTCACCAATGCTCTTATGGCTGAATGGACAAATTCCCACAGCCACTCTCCAAAATTTAGTGGAAAGCCTTTCCAGAAGAACAGAAGCAATATTGGTTTTAGACTTAGCATGTATGCGTGTGATGATCAGGTCTCCACATACATTTAGACACGTAGTGTACAATATTGTACACATTTAAATAACGTTTTCATGCTGGGTTATGGTCATAAATTTGCGGATTTTTTTTTTTTTTTTATAGTAAAGCAGTTCCTGTCTGCACAAAGTTTAAGACCCACTGATACAGGCTTTAAAGTTTATTCAGTGCAAGTTTTACATGGTGGAATGAGGGATGCATAAATAAACCCTCAGCGGAGGACCGATAAAAAGCCAACGTGTACAGCAAGCTGGATTCAATAAAGCCTTGTAACTAAGCCCAGTCTTGTTTAACTGTCTTGGACGAGTTTTTGAATCTGTAAGTGTTACTTTATCATGGAAAGGGTGTGAAAAATCTGTGATTGTTGTGATTCACCATTTAAAAGCTTCCACATCAGCAGTGAAACTATAAGCTGGGGTCTGGTTATAAAAACGGAGCAGAAATTTTTAAGAGAGAGGAGAAAAAAAAAAAAAAAAAAAAAGAGGCCAGATCTGCCCTAATGATAGGCATCACCTTGTCCCTTCTTCCCACAAACACTCAGCAGCACAAGGATTATTATTCAGGGCTATTTTGCTGGATGTTACAGGGCACCAGGCAGAATCATCCCTTGTATTAACCTTTTTTTCCTAACCTCCAGGAACAGATCAATAAAAGATGAGCTGAGAGGAGAAATGCTGATCTCTGTGGCACCCTAGGTTCTGTAAAAGGGAAAGAAAAATGAGGAGGACCCTCGGCATCCAACGAGTAACAATGAGGAGGAATGACTGTCAAACCAGAAAGCCTCACACAGGCATGAGTGTGTGTAAAGAGGTGCGTTTTTAGAAGAAACACTGAAGGGAGTGGCTGCATTTGTTTGAATTTTGAATTTCAAAACAGTGAGCTACATCTAACGGACACTTTATTTAAAAAAAAAAAGGGAAAGAAAACCCCACCCACACCACAGCTGAAAAGGGACAATTGTTTCGATTGCTTTTACCCCATGAGGACTGGACTTAAAAGTGACTCCCTAATAAAGTCTTTTAAAGACAAAACCATTTTTAAAGTGCATATTCTGGACCAATTTCTTTTTCTTTGTGTGAAAGTATGTCCCTTTACACACTCATCCAGAAGGTAATTTTTGCACAAGGCCATCTGTCTACAGCAGAAAAAAAATAAAATGCATCTGGAAAAATCCCAAGGGAGTCTGAAGCCAGATTCGTGACGTTACCTGCGGAAGCGCCAGCAGGCTGTGAGAGCTTTGCACGGTTTCAGTGCACAGCCTGTGTAGACCAAGCGCTCCCATTTCTCTCTCATTAGGGGTGTTCACACGGCAACTTTTACTCCGGTGTAGCACCGGGGCTGCCCCGGTAGAGCGTTCACACGGTACAAAGTTATAGCGGTGTCGCCCCTGAAAGCTGCTTAAACCGGTGCAAATCTAACCCTGCTCGGGAGGTGGTTTAAGAAATTTACTCCGGAGTAAATGCTAGTTTGTGGGGCAGCACCGATATAAAATGGGACGTCTGAACGCTACAGGGGTAGACTTGCTACGCGCGAGGAGAGTTGATTACATACGGGCATTGCATAATTTGCATCCTGGTATTTTGCGCTTCCAAAATGGCGAATATCAACAACAACAGAACTGCGTGTCTTCCAGTGTTGCCAGATTGTCAGTTTTAAGTGCATTTTGGTGGATTTGAACATATTTTGGGATGGAAAAAGTCAGCAATATCTGGCAACACTGGTGTCTTCATCCACGTTGTTTTCCCGGCGCTTGATGATGCCATGACAACCGGGAAAAGGAAGTACATTTTCACGCATGCGCATATTTCATTTCCGCATTATTACTATCGGAAATGATAGTAATAATGATAGGAAATGATGATAATAATAAAAGGAAATGATATCAAAACTTTATTACTATCAAAGGAAATGATAGTAATAAAGTTTTTGCTACTATAACACGGTCGCAGAAACTGCCGTGTGACCGCAAGTGGGGCTGCACCGGTGCTAACACGCTTCTCTCTAGTAAGCAGGGTTGTGACGTGTGAACGCTCCACAAAATTTACACCGGTGTAAGATATATCGCAACAAAATACATCGGTGCAGCATCGATGCAAATATGTGCCGTGTGAACAGGGCTATTGTCCGGTCTTTTGGAAAACGATGAGTGCTAATCCCATCATGATTGGTGTTGCTACACCCTCCTACGATACATCTGTTAACCATTTTAATAATTACGTGATAATGTTGAAGAAATTTGCAGAAAACCACCAGGTCATTTTCTCATAAACAAACCAGCGCTGACGTAGGATTCAGAGGGAGGCGCCCCGCACGTGATGTCACGAAAATCAAGGTTTGCCGGGAAATCCAAAAGCCAAGTTTTTCAGAGGCGGACCAATTCGCCTCAAACGGCTTGATTTCAACTGAATTTTTCTGGTATTGCACAAGGTAAAAAAATTGCACAAAATGCAAACTGAGACAGATATTTAACCAAAGTTTAATATAAAATAGGAGAATTACATTGATTTTGCTCCTGAATTTACCCGTGATATGCACTTTAAGATGCTTGGTTTCATCAGTAAAGTCCTTTAGCCTTCCAGCTGTTCAGACATTGACACTAGTGTTTCACTCAAGATTTTTTTTGTTTGGGGGGGGGAAAATGGTCACCTGCAGGACCCTCCCCATGGGTCCCATTACAGAGCATTTGGACCTGAACAAACAGTTAAGAGAGTCATATTTAAGTCTATATTTATTTGAGAACAATAATTAGAACATTTTTTACGATAACTTTTTTTTTTTACAATGTTTTACAGTAGAATATTTCTGACAAATCTAACAAGAAACTAAAATGGCATATGAACCATTTATAGTTCTAATAGATTTATAATTCTAATTAGAATGTCAGATAGCTTATTTCTTCTTTCTGTAATGTGTTTTCACTCACCACTCCACCTGCCTGTCACTACTCTGATTTATGTGTTGAGTGAAGTACAATAGTAGACTGACTGTGCTCGTCAAATATATTTTTTTAATTAAAAAAAAAAATTCTATGGCTAGCTACCTTGAACTTTACAAAGTGATGTATTCCAACATGATCTCACTATGGAAATTTATAACAATGTTAGCTTACTTAATATGGACACACTTTAAAAAAAAAAAAATTGTACGTCATCCATCTTTTGCCACCTTTTTTTTTTTTGGGGGGGGGGGGGGGGGGGGGTCTGATACTGCAAACTACTGTTTGAATCAAATTGTTATTGAGTGCACGAGAGGACAGCAAAGCTGATGGGTAACTGGCAGCTTGAGCGGAGGATGTTTCTACATGGTCCTAGTGCCTGCACCCTCTCCTGTTTTTGAGAAGGCGCTCTTTCCACGTGGTCCTACTGCCTGCACCCCTGGGTTCCCCCCAGACCTTAAAGAGTGTGTGTGTGTGTGTGTGTGTTTTTTGGGGGGAAGGAGAAGCACCTCCCAATATAATGGTAGGTGTCACCCCCCCAAGTATTTTTTGTTACATGCATCAAATACAATGACCGACAATGAACATACAACACAAACTACCTTAAACTACACCTGTGCATTTCACCTAAACAGAAGTATACATCACTTTTTACATTGACATATGAAACAATTTAAAAAGATTTTTAACCTCCTAGGGCTTAGCGGTCACATGCGTGGACAGCACTTTTTAGAAATTCGGAACAAGAATCCACATATGTGGACATACTTTTTCTCTAAAAGTACATCTTATCAAAAGATGATGCTTAGTTTTTATTCTAATCAGGTTATAATAAGCCCAAATAGCAAAGAGAAATAAAAAAAATGCATGTAAAAAAACAGCTTGGGCCTTAGGAGGTTAAACAAATCCAAAGCCATCAGTTTTTCTTCACAATGGTCCTGTAGTTAAATCAGACTCAACTCTTAGGATTTTGAAGGCAGAAAGGATCAAGTAGACGAGGAAAGCAGCTTCATGTGTATGAACGCAAATTAAGATTGTTGCATGGCGTAAAAGATAAGGGTCACGCCTGCATTACACCATGTCATTACACAAGCATTTATGGATAATTGTGATCATAATTGGAGGGGAAAAAAAAATTGTTGCTATGGAACAAAACGCTGGTTACGAATGTAACCATGGTTCTATGACTAAGTGGAAGACCGCCAGGGCAGTGCTGAAAGCACTAGTGGAAGGATCTTTGCATCCGCACGTTTCGAGAATCACATACACAAGTTGTCATCTCATGACGTACGACGTGCCTGCCTATATAAGGCAACATCCCACATCATTTGGCCTCAAGATCATTCTCGCGCAATCCGAGTGACCAAAAGACCCTGGCAGTCTTCCACTTGGTCATAGAACCACGGTTACATTCGTAACCAGCATTCTATTTCCTTCACTCCAGACCACCAGGGCGGTGCTGAAAGCACTAGAGGAAGACGAATACCAACCCAGTCACGAGGAATTCAGAAGAGCATCACCGCCTTCTGGAAGAACAGCTGCACACAGCAATGGCATGGACGCAACATTTAGCCTGTAGTACCGGGCAAATGTACATGTATTGGACCAAGTTGCAGCAGCACAAATGTCAGAGAGTGGTACACCCCGGAGAGCTGCCCATGATGTTGCCTGAGCACGCGTCGAATGGCAGCAGACAGGAGAGGGCACAGTACATCCCATAGATTCATAGGCATGGGTGATTGCCTCCACAACCCAACGGGAGAGCCGCTGCTTGGACAGAGGCCTTCCTCTCGGAGCACCACCAAAACAAACAAACAAAAACAAACAAACAAACAAACAATTGGTCTGTCGTACAAAAGGCTGCCGTCCTATCAAAATAAAACCTCAGAGCCCTGACAGGGCACAACTCAGCACGCAAGTCCGTCCTGTCCGCCGGTATAGCAGTCAGCAAAATCAGCTGGTTGCTAAACTGGGGAGATGAGACTTTCGGGAGGAAAGCTAGGTTAGGCCACAATGAAACACTGTCAAACATTGGGCCCCAACGAAGACAAACAGTACTCACTGAGAGGGCATATAGCTCACTCACACGCCAGGCTGTTGTGATGGCAAGGAGAAAAGCTGTTTTAACAGATAGCCACTTAATGTCAGCTGCTGACAGGGGCTCATAAGGAGGCAAGCAAAGGGATTCGAGCAGTGTTCAGATCCCATGACGGACTCCGCACAAAACGAGGAGGATTAAGATGAAATGCCCCTCTCAAAAAGGCTACCACCAGCCGGTGGGACCCAAGTGAAACACCTCCAACCTCTGAACGGTGGGCTGTTAGTGCTGCAACATGCACCTTAAGTGTAGATGCAGCCCTGCCAAGCTCTAAAAGGTGCTGCAGGAAATCTAAAATCTGTGGAACAGAGCAGCTTGGGGGGGGGGGGGGGTTCGATGTTGCGTTCCGCACACCAATCACAGAACACCTTCCACTTGCCTGCATACAAGCGTCGGGTAGATTCTGCACATGCGTTCACCACAGTGTTCCTGGTCCCTTCTGAACACTCCAGTAGTAGCCCCGGGGCCCCAAGGGCCACACCCAGAGCTTCAGGCGTTCGGGACATGGGTGTTGAATCCTGCCCTCCATCTGCGTCAGCAAGTCAGGCCTGCTGGGCAGCTGACAAGGGGGGTCCCACTAGTAGTGAGTGACAGCAGGAGCTGGAACCATAGCCTGGATGGCCAATGAGGAGCTATCAATAGCGCATGGTGACTGTGATCGTGCACACGGCAGAGAGTCCTCCACAACAGTGGTAGAGGGGGAAAGGCACAAAGGATGGCTCTCGGCCAGTCGTGGGCCAGAGCATCCTGGCCCAACGCTGCCGTTTCTTCTCCCAGGGAAAACCATGTCGGACAATGAGTTGTCTGACTGCTCGCAAACAGGTCCACAGTTGCTCTCCCATAGGTTTTCCAGATCTGTTCACCATGTCTGGGTACAGTTTCCAATCCCCTTGAGACACCTTGCCACGTGACAGAGCATCTGCCACACTGTTTAGGCGTCCAGGTAGATAAGATGCTCTTATGGAAAGGAGGTTGTCCTGAGCCCATACTAGGAGACTGTGAGCCACCTGAAGCGCAGCTACAGACCTTGTGCCCCCCTGATGATTGATACAGAAAACAGTTGCCACATTGTCTGTACATGCCAATACATGTTTGCCCTGCAGCACTTCCTGAAAGTGGCGCAATGTTAGAAACACCACCATCAACTCCAGTGTGTTGATGTGGGACGTGTGCCACAGAGAAGGCCAGGTGCCATTCACACCTTGCTGATGCCAGACTCCACCCCAACCCAGGAGGGAAGCATCTGTCCGGATAACCTCCCACCATCCGGTGGGGGGACCAAGTGGAACTCCACGAGTGAGAAAGTGTGCCTGGGACCAAGGTCTTAGCATGAGCATGCAACGGCGTGTTATTCTCACCCTCATGTGCCTGTCTCGCACTGGACACAGACGCAGGTGAAGAAGCCATCTCTGAAAAGCCCTTAGCCACAGAGGACCCAGAGGAATGACTACTGAGGCCACTGTGAGTTTCCCCAACAGCTGAAGGAGAGAAATGTAACGCTGAGTTCCCCCGACACGAAGGTGGTTCACTCCAGTGAGAATTGAACTTATTCTGTCTGGCGTGGGACTGGCCAGCATAGTGCTCGAATCCAGGGCAAGGCCGATGAAACATGTTGCCTGGACTGGGACCAGTTTGCACTTCCTCTGGTTCACCCTGAACCCCAGAGCCGTAATGTGTAGTAGCAACCGGTGGAGCATGTTCCCTGGCCTGTTCGGGCAATGCCGCACAAAGAAGCCAGTCATCCAAGTAAGGGAGCACTCTTATGCCCTCCTTCTGAAGGGGTTCTAGTGCTACTTGGACGCATTTCGAGAATACCCTTGGCGCCAGAGAAAGTCCAAAGGGGAGAACTCTGAACTGAAAAATCTTTCCCATGAACGAAAAACGAAGGAAGCGCCTGTGGTCCGCGGCAGTGAGTATGTGAAAATAGGCCTCCTTGAGATCTACGGTCACAAACCAGTCCTGGTTTGTGACCGCTTGCAGTACATCTGTTGTTTGTAGCATTCGAAAAGGAAACACCTTCAAGAAACGGTTTAACCTTCTTAAATCTTAAAATAAATAAATTAATTAATTAATTAATTTCGGCCTGAACCCGCCATCTTTCTTTGGAACGAGAAAATAAACTGAAAAGAAACCCCCCTGAGTGAACAATGGGGTCGACCATCTCTATGGCTCCTTTTTGCAGCAAGAACTGAACTTCTCTCGACAAGGCTTCTGCCTGTCTTGGATTAGTTATAACTGCCTCACACCCAAATGCATTGGTGGCCGGCAGCGGAATTGCAGGTGGTACCCTTCTGAAAGGGTGGCGAGTAGCCATTGGTCGGTTGTTATATCGCGCCAACGCGCTAGCTGGCTGCCTGTAAAAACTCCTGCCACTGGCCCTGACCTGTCAGTGGTCCTGTCTACATTTTTCTGAAGGGGTGGGGGGGGGGGGGGGGGGGGGGGGCGACGACGGCGGGGAGGACCCGTCTGTCGAAAAGGGCGAAAACTCACGTGTGGCTGAGTGCCACCCTGCCTGGCCGAGGGAGATGAGGGATTGGGGGCCTGCTGCTGGGGTTGATGGGGAGACCTTTGTGCAGCTCTAGGGGCCACATGCCTAAAGCGTGAGGCAGAAGGGTTTGGCGGAGCTCTGAAGGTGGGTACTATGCCCACATGACGGGAGCAAGACTAACAGACACACGTCTGTCAAGGGCCTCTTGTGCTGCTGGCCCAAAGACCTGTCCAGGTGCCAGTGGGAGGTGCCTCAGGATGTTCCTGCATACTTCTGGCAGAGGCGATTGAGCCAGCCACATTTGTTGACGGGCTTGCAGCAAGGTGCCCAAGGTAGTGCCACACTGGTTGGCAATGACACCCATAGCCGGCAGTGCAAGTTCCAGTACCTCAGCCGCCAGTGGGTCTGCCGATGATGTGTTGAGTGTCAAGTGCAGCATAACAAGCATGTGTACCATAACAAGCATATGTACCAGCGAGTTAGACACCCTGCCAAGAAAGGCAGTAGAGTTGTAAGCATGAGAAAGTAGCTCATCTGTGCAATGGCACTCAGTGTTAGGGCAACGCACCTGCTCCTGAAGTGCTTCATCGGGAGACACAATGAGCGAAGCAATGCTTGATTCGACTACTGGCATGCTACCCAAGCCAACAGCACCGGGGTCCTGCATCGCCGTAAGCATGCGAGACATCTGGTCTGGACGGGCAGGTTTCGTAGCAGCCTCCAGGGCAGAGGCCACCACAGAAGTAAAGTCACAACACTGTGGAATTACCAGAGAGGCACACTGAACACGGCGCAGGAACATGTTCTCAGATCTGGTAGGAGGCACTGGGGTGTCCAACTGCAAACGTGCAAGCAAAGCCTTCAGTGTGGCCTCCACCGAACCCACCACTGAGGCAGACTCCCCAGAGGTAACATCACTGCCCGAATCACGGGGCTCAACACCTGGCAGGACTTCGCTTGGTGGTTGCGCCGAGGAAGAAGGCTGACTGAAAAAGGTGTCTGAGGCAGCCACAGACATCACTTCCTCTTGGTCAGGTGGCTGAGAACATGAGCCAACGGGTGACAAGGTGGCAGGCGGTGCAGGCTGTTCCTCTACAGTACCTACCTGTGCCTCTGCTGTAAGGGGGGGCCCTGCAAGCAGAGGCAGCAGACACTCCACTGTAGATGAGAGCAGTTCCACTTTACGCTCCATCTCAGAAGACCTAGATTTTTTTTGTGCTGTTTTGCATGCACTGGTGGTGAAAGCTTACACTGTGTCTGAGAATACGAGAGCAGAAAACTGTTAGACGCACGTTCCACACCAGCCAACCGCGCCTGTCTAACAGTAAGCGGCATTAACGCACAGGAAGGGCATGGATCAGACATTGCCTCCCTTAGATGTTGCACGCCAAGGCACTCCGCGCAGCGATCATGTGCATCCAGCACCTCCATGAGGTTGGGGCAAGTGGAACACCTCACTAAATCCATCTCAGTGTCTACTCACCCACGATTTTTTTTTTTTAAGAAAAGAAGCAAGGTGTAGCGCTGCTTGCTAGCCTGGCAACCAAGACTAGCGAGTTCGCAAGCGCAACTTTACCGCTACAGACAACTATTTACTAGCAACCAGAAAACCGATGCTCACGCAAGCTGTAAGTACACGTTAACGTTATTGGCAACCAATTCGCTAACTCACTCAACACTGACAAACCTGCCGGCAACCGAGCAGTTTGTGACAAGACCGATATAATAGCCGTCCCTGAAAACTTGGCAGCCAAGATTCAGTGACCATCGATGCATAAAACAAGTTACCTTAGCGACCAAACAGCTCGCGTGGAGTCGAGTCCCACTGAAGTCCTCTTCAGTCACGAGCTGCACTGTAGATTGTCGCAGGTATTCCCCACAGTTAACTGATAACACACACAGGATTCCAACAGAAGAGATGCGATTCCAACGCGAGAAAAAAGAAGAGGCCAAATGACATGGGATGTTGCCTTATATAGGCAGGCACGTCATACGTCATGAGATGACAACTTTTGTATGCAATTCTCGAAATGCGCGGATGCAAAGATCTTTCCACAAGTGCTTTCAGCACCGCCCTGGCGGTCTGGAGTGAAGGAAATAGAACAGCAAGACAGATGTCAAAAGGAAAAACCAACACGGCAGGTGTGAGAAATCTAACATGTTTGGAACACTGCTGCATAAACATCTACAGGAAAATAAATATTTCTTAGTGGAATACGAGATAAATATATATTTATCTTAGTAGAGTCTTAGGTGGAATTAGATTTCCCAGCCAGTTATGACAGGTTCCATATACTGTACAACACCTAGATGATTTTCATACACGGTCTTAACAAGTACTTCAAAAACTCTACATGAACCATGAGATATAAACAAATGGCAAGTTCTTGAGCTCAAAACCTCTCTAGCGTGATGGAGTGCGATCCAAATCTTCACCAAACTCAAACCTACACAGACCATGAAACAATACAGAGTATGCAAAATAAGAGGAAGAACTTTTGCTGCGCAGGATAAACAGGCTGACCTTACCAGAAATTCCACTAATTCTGTAAATAGCAAGAAACTCAATCTACTGCCTGTAGGAACATTTGCCTGAGCATTTCACTGCCAGTATAAAACAGACCGGCACTAGCCAGCGCCAAGAAAAGCACTAAAAACGCAAATACTTTGTACAACAGTGCTCTTGGTTATCACTTTTCCATCCTGTGGTGGACTGTTAGTGCAGTGAAACTATGCTCACTTATCGGAGGAAGAAAAACAAATAAAGCCTCAGCAGGGAGCTGTTTTAAGCAAATACTACTAGTTAAAAATAAGGTACCAGACACACTGAGGGGTGACGTCTGCAGCTTTTCAGCGATTATACAGGATGTTTTAGCGTTACATTTTGTGATTCACTGTTGGACTATTACAAGCAAAGAGGAAGAATGAGGTTAAACATCTTCCGCCTTCTCGGATTATGAACACAATCTCACTGCTTGCAAATGCTAAACCATAAATCAGAGGCTTGAGCACATGAATTTTCTACACAGGACACAATTCCCCTAACTTCGATACCGAAGTGTCAGGGTTCCTCGAGGTGGGTCAAAATAGTTTCTGGAGAAGTTTTAGGTACAACATTTTGTTCTCAATGACGACACAAAAGAGGGTTTTGGGAAATGGATGACTAGCACGGACTGAAAAATTTTATTTGGTCTTGACACCAAATAATTGGGCACTTTCATTCAAACAAAAGCTTAACGAGACATGACATTATCTGCTAATGGTATTTTCCACATCTTCCCACACTTCAGTTTTTACAAAGCCAAATTTACTTTCTGACAAGTTCCTTAAAGCCCTTTCGGACAGCAAGACTTGTGTCTGGTTCAGTCACAACATTTTTCCATCTTGCTACCACTGCAGACAGAATAAATGCTGCTCATCCTGATTTAAGTCAGTGGACAATTCTGCACTTCACATCCGGAACGATGCCCGTGATGACCCAGATTGATCTCCACCAATGACATACGTTATCCCCGTGTGCCAAACAGCAAAGAAAGTAGTCTACAAGAGACCATGAACTCTATAATAATTCTAGAGTTTTATTTAAAAAAATAAAAAGATTGTACCTTACATCAAGAGTACTGTTCAGATAAAATATTTCTGGACAAACGTGTGGTAAGTAACATTGACCGAGGATGTCTGTAGTACATATCAGTTCACATGAGATAAGCCATCTCTGTATAAATCACAAAGCTTGGCATGTCAGCCACGTTCATGATGCACCCATAGTCATGCCCATACAAACTGATTGTTTTTTGTTTTTATTATAACTACTTACTGTGCTTGATCATGACTAAGCTGCATATTGGTTATACCCAAGCTTGGAACTCAGAACCTTACTTCAAACTTCTCCGACAATTCCTTGTAAACATCTATTTAAACATATGAGATTTTTAAACTCAGCTAATACTTGGTTTGGTTCTGATTAGTGATAGAAAATATTGCTGGAGTCTTTTTTTTTTTGGGGGGGGGGGGGGATATCTCCTTCCCCACATCATACAACAGAATTACCTGGCTATATTTCGACATGTCCTTTTACATCATGTACAAGACGGAGTCTGTAACACTCACTGATGTGATTGATTTGAAATGGGACTAAAATCCCAGAGCTATACCAGTTTAAAAAAAAAAAATAAAAAAATAATAATAATAATAATAAATATAATAATTTTATCCCACCTCAGACTACACAAATTCAGGACAATTTTGCCACAGATGTGTCATGGCTGACAAATTTCAAGTGTTGAGCCCGTCAGATGCCTTGTAATGGCATCTGGGACGACCCACAAAAAAACCCACTCTGACAAGTCTAACATTTCTTAGCCTGGGCCCGCCCATCCTAAGTGTGACGCAACACGAGTGCCTGTTGCGAGCTTAGTCTGGCCAGGCAAGCTATCTACAGCTCTTCCAAGCTCCCGAAAAATCGGGAGCCAATCAACTTTGAGCATCTCCAACGGCCCTGGGTAGAGGCGTGTTCAAGGCAGTGACGTAGTAGAACTGTGACCGGAAGCCATAGATTGTTTACAGAATCTATGCCGGAAGCGCTTCATTCACTAGAAACATTACGAACATGGAGCAAGTTCTCATTGAAAACGGAGCAAAGAGCAGCCCTGGAGGTATTTATTGAAAGGAAGGACGTTTTCGCCTTGCTCCCGACCGGCTTCGGTAAGAGTTTAATCTACCAGTTAGCCCCGTTGCGTCACATACGTCAGAGGAAAGAGTGATGTGATTGGTTTAAGCTTCGTCACAGCCTTTTCTGGCTTCAACCAGTAGCAAACTGAGGCATTTCAGGGAGGCGGGTCAACCACGCACTTTGGGAAACGGTTGGGCTTAATATCTTTGCCAGACCAAATGCTCGCAGAGTTTTGAAGTCGCGTTAGCCAGACTAAACATTTCTAGCACCTTTTTGTATTTTCTCACCTAATTTGACAATTCCTACAACACATTCACTGGTAACCATAATCGACAATTTCTTGACAGCACGCAAGGACGTGAATGATGATTGATCGGGGTCACATTTGTAGCGTTGCCAGTCTCCTGACCAAGACACAGCAAGAGTATATGGCGCTACGATAGTCACCATGCCAGATTAGGCAATCAGTATAGGTAATCGTATGGGGCCGAGTAAAATTCAGGATCAATTTCACAGTTTTGAAAATTCGCGACGAGGGCAATTTCAAAACTTCAAAACGGCAAGTGAAATTGATCCTTAATTTTACGAGGAACCATATGATTACTTGTTTATAATATATAGGGCCAAATTCATACTTCGGAAGCCATTCAAGTTCACAACATTTGTCATCCACGTTTTCTGAACCAATCAGGGCACAAGACTATCTTGCATGTTTGAATCAGTTTCTAAAGCATTCCTTGTTTTCGCAAATCTCTCACTTTTCCCTCGAGGACTTCTCGTGATTCTTGAAAAGTAACATCTCTCAGGATTGATCCCGGATGTTTCTCTTGTCTCCGATGCCGATCCAATGCTGCCTGTATTACTTTAAGAGAGTCTGGTTCGTAGTTTTCCCCGTTTTCTTTCCTCACTTCTGCATAAAACTGCGATAGCACCTTGTCTAACTCACAGCATTCATATGCCACTACAGATTCGTTTATTTGGCCTTTCTGCGACCCATTTCTTAAACACGGAAAGCCAAAAATTCGTACTTCTTTGGTATTTTCATTTTTGCTTGCAGCTTTCAATTCAATTCTTCGTCAAATGTAGCGAAACGTGGCATTGCTGAGTCAGCAGAGTCAGCCATTTTGACAAAATTTGCTAATTTTTTGTAACCATAACCAAGCAACGAACTAGCCAATAGCATTTCAGATATACAGCCCTGTGTTAAGGAAAAAAAGCCCTCCTTGATTGACCAATCAGAATTGAGTAATTTGGCCCTATGTATTATAATGAAAGGAAAAAAAAAATGTGGTCTGATCATGGCATAATCCAGTCAGAATTGGGCTAATGACAAGGGTCAGAATGCTCTGGGGTATGTTATTGTGCACTGAAGATTATGCACATGGACAATAAAAGCATTGGCCCTCAGAGTCTCTTAAAGGGCACATCTTGGGTATATTTAGGAGCAAGATCAATGTAATTCTCCTATTTTATATTAAACTTTGGTCAAATATCTGTCACATTTTGCATTTTGTGCAATTTTATTTTTACCTTGCGCAATACCAGAAAAATTCAGTTGAAATCAAGCCATTTGAGGCAAATTGGTCCGCCTCTGAAAAAACTTGGCATTTGGATTTACTGGCAAACATTGATTTTCGTGACGTCGTGTGCGGGACGCCTCCTTCTGAATCCCATGTCAGCGTTGGTTTGTTTATGAGAATACGACCTGGTGGTTTTCTGCAAATTTCTTCAATGTTATCACGTAATTATTAAAATGGTCAAGAGATGTATCGTAGGAGGGTGTAGCAACACCAATCATGATGGGATTAGTACTCATCATTGCCCAAAAGACCGGACAATGAGAGAGAAATGGGAGCGCTTCGTGTGAGGCACCCGGAAAAACTGGCAATGTGCAACAGACCACAGCATCATATGCAGGGCTCACTTCATAAAGCCCAACGACTTCAAGAACTATTTGCAATAGAAAATGGGCTTCAAGAAGCAACTTGATCTGAAAAGAGATGCAGTTCCATCTGTTAGAATGCCCAAAGCAACACCGTCTCCATTTGTCTCAGCGTCACCAAAGGAGCCAGCCGTGTTTGTCTCCCCTGACAAAAGGCGAAGTGCCGCATCCACTGAGGCCCTCGAAGCCGAGGGCCAAGCAGAGCCAAGAAAAAGACCAAGAAAATCAGCAATTCACAAGTTGACTGTTGCCAGAGTAAGAAATAAGAGAGACTATACTCTAAATTAGGTGTTCCTGTGTTTGTCTCTCAGCCTGCTAGCGGATCCGCACGTGACATCACGAATCTGGATCAATATGGCTCCAGACTCCCTTGGGATTTTTCCAGATGCGTTTTATTTTTTTCTGCTGCAGACAGATGGCCTTGTGTAAAATTACCCTTCTGGATGTGTGTAAAGGGACATATTTTCATATAATAATTAAAAAAAAAAAACCCTCACAAGGTGCCCCAGCAATAGTATCGCTTTGTGAGCAGTAAGCTTAGCTGACCACCACTTCATATCTTGCATATCTAATGAGGCGGATGTGACGTCAGATGCAACCCACTTATACGGAAGTGCTAATAGTAAATCTGGATGAGTGTGTAAAGGAACATACTTTCATATAAAAAAAATAAAAATTAAAAAAAAAAAAAAAAACACTAAATTGGTCCAGGATATGCCCTTCGGGCAGCACGGTGGTGTAGTGGTTAGCATGGTCGTCTCACAGCAAGAAGGTTCTGGGTTCGAACCCAGCAGCCGGCGAGGGTCTTTCTGTGTGGAGTTTGCATGTGTTTGCTTTTCCATAGCTCGCGGTGCTAAGGGAAGCCACGTCATTACGTCGCTGTATACGTCAGTTACGTCGTTGTATACATCAGTTACGTTGCTACGTTTGCATAAACCTTGGCGCGAATATCGAAGCAAAAACACCACGGAAGAAGCAGCAACAACAACAATAATAATAATGGCTGACTTTGCGTTTGTACAGCTGCGGCTTCTCATCACTTAAAAATGGCGATCTTTCGCGGTCTTGTTATTGTTGTTGGGCTTAACAACTCCGCCCCCCCCCACTGACATAAGCGGTTCTTTCCTCTGGCCCAGCAGAGAGTTGGTGCTAGCCTGGAACCGGTTTTTCTGGCCCCAGAGCCAGTTCTTCGTCAGTGGAAACAGAAAACCTGGTTCCAAACTAAGCACTGGCCCCGAACCAGCCCTGGAACTGCTTTGGTGGAAAAGGGGCACCAGTGAAGCTGGTTTGGCATTGACTAGGAGACCAAATCTGGCCAGTGGGAGACCATTTGGTCTCCCATGCCCCTTTTCCACCAAAGCAGTTCCAGGGCTGGTTCGGGGCCAGTGCTTAGTTTGGAACCGGGTTTTCTGTTTCCACTGACAAAGAACTGGCTCTGGGGCCAGAAAAACCAGTTCCAGGCTAGCACCAACTCTCTGCTGGGCCAGAGAAGACCAACAACAATAAGACCGCGAAAGATTGCCATTTTTAAGCGACGAGAAGCCGCAGCTGTACAAACGCGAAGTTAGCCATTATTATTATTGTTGTTGTTGCTGCTGCTTCTTCTTCCGTGTTGTTTTTGCATCGATATTCGCGCCAAGGTTTATGCAAACGTAGCGACGTAACTGACGTATACAGTGACATAACTGACGTGTCTTCCCTTAGCACCGCGAGCTATGGAAAAGCAAACTGGTTCTCAGCTGGCTCGCAAGTTGAACGAGTTGTGAACCAGCACCAGCCCCGGAATGGATTTGGTGGAAAAGGGGTACCAGTAACTATGTTAAAAAATGCTCTGTTTCGCAGTCTTGCGATTGTTGTTGGTCTTAACAACTTCGCGCCCCCCCACTGACATAAGCGGTTCTTTCCTCTGGCCCAGCAGAGAGTTGGTGCTAGCCTGGAACCGGTTTTCTGGCCCCAGAGCCGGTTCTTTGTCAGTGGAAACAGAAAACCCGGTTCCAAACTAAGCACTGGCCCCGAACCAGCCCTGGAACTGCTTTGGTGGAAAAGGGGCATACATGTCTTTGGATTGTGGCGGAAACCCATGCAGACACGGGGAGAACATGCAAACTCCACACCCCTCTTCCACCAAATCAGTTCCAGGGCTGGTTCGGGGCCAGTGCTGGTTCACAACTCGTTCAACTTGCGAGCCAGCTGAGAACCAGTTTGCGTTTCCATAGCTCGCGGAGCTACGTCAGTTACGTCGCTGTATATGTCATTATGTCGCTACGTTTGCATAAACCTTGGCGCGAATATCGAATCAAAAACAACATGGAAGCAGCAGCAGCAGCAGCAGCAACAATAATAATGGCTGACTTCGCGTTTGTACAGCTGCGGCTTCTCGTCACTTAAAAATGGTGATCTTTCGCGGTCTTGTTATTGTTGTTGGTCTTAACAACTTTGCGTCCCCCCACTGACGTAAGCGGTTCTTTCCTCTGGCCCAGCAGAGAGTTGGTGCTAGCCTGGAACCGGTTTTTCTGGCCCCAGAGCCAGTTCTTTGTCAGTGGAAACAGAAAACCCGGTTCCAAACTAAGCACTGACCCCGAACCAGCCCTGGAACTGCTTTGGTGGAAAAGGGGCACCAGTGAAGCTGGTTTGGCATTGACTAGGAGACCAAATCTGGCCAGTGGGAGACCATTTGGTCTCCCATGCCCCTTTTCCACCAAAGCAGTTCCAGGGCTGGTTTGGGGCCAGTGCTTAGTTTGGAACCGGGTTTTCTGTTTCCACTGACAAAGAACTGGCTCTGGGGCCAGAAAAACCGGTTCCAGGCTAGCACCAACTCTCTGCTGGGCCAGAGGAAAGAACCGCTTACGTCAGTGGGGGGGCGCAAAGTTGTTAAGACCAACAACAATAACAAGACCGCGAAAGCACTGGCCCCGAACCAGCCCTGGAACTGCTTTGGTGGAAAAGGGGCAGCCGGCCGCTGGGTTCGAACCCGGAACCTTCTTGCTATAGGGCGGCACGGTCGCCTCACGACTGTGTAAAGGGACATGCTTTCATATATATATAAACACTAAATCGGTCCCTTTAATACACATCAGTATTTAACTCCATGTACCACATTTAAAGCCAAACCAAGCCTTGTGGATTGTAAACATGTTCGAAAACACTGTGTTGAGGATGGAGTCGAGTAGCTGTGTCTCTTCACTGCTTCTCTCAGCTCAGCAGTTACCCCGCGTGTGTTATGTAAAGATAAACAAACACCTTACCGATTCCGTAGGCTTTAGCAAACAGCCAGTGCAGGTTGGCCGCTATCTTGGCCCTCGCTGAATCATACATTTCCAGCGGTGTGATCTCCACTGCCTCGCTCGTCGCGTTCATCTTCCGTCGTGTGCTGCTGTCGCCCCCAACCCCTAAATCCAAGTCCATCCTGAGGCCGCGTCCTACAACAGAACAAGCCGAAACAAACCATCAGCGCTAGTTTTACTCCATCTCGGTGCCTGAACCGCCGGATTATAATCCGCACTTTACCTTCAATTCAAACGCACTGATAATGCAGACAGCTCGGCAGCGTTAGGCCGGAGAAAGTCCAGCTCTCTAATGTTAGCCGTCAGAGCAGGACGCAAATCTATTAGCAAGCTAAATGGCACACCGAGTTCAGTTTAAACATCACCAAACACTACAAAATGACCAGCACACAATAATACAGTCGGCTAAAGACTAAATATCGTGCTCAGCTAGCAAGCTACTGCTTTGTTTGTTAGCCAGCTAGTTACTAGCTAACCAGGTTTGCTGTATAGCAGAGTCTATCAAAGGCGCTTAGCGAGCTTGCATTGTTTGTTAAAAATAAATTAAATAAAAACAGTCTGCTATCTTCGCTCCAGCTATAACTAGCTCCCCGAACCGACCATATAATATTATCAGCTATAGCTGTACTATTTTATAAAAACACACACAGCCAATATTTGGCTGTAATCTCGACAGCTAGCTGTAATTAAATCTAGTCCTGCTCTGAGCACGCCAGAGAAACAGCCCGTGTTAAACAACAATTCTGTTCCATACCTTAATAATTTATCCTCTCAATCCAACTGAAGAAATCCACGGATGAAGACCATGAGAGTGGGCAGAGCAGCGGAACTCACCAGGAGCCGCTGGCCGAGCAGAGACGCGTCTCCTCCTAACGGCTGAGGGAGGTTTAGCCCCCAGTGGAACAGCCCCATCTTCTGTTCCCTTCCAAATAAAACCAGCTCTCACACGATCAGTCAGGGACACACACTGCTCACTGAGGCGGGTCATTCTTTTAGTATAAACACAGAGATGATTATTATTTTTAAAATAATAATTTTTCAATCTTCAAAAGCTGCATGCAAATGTAATGCGTGCAGACTTGTGTCACATAAAACACTTGGTTTTGAAATACATAAAATAAATCACAATTCCACCTCACAGCAAGAAGGTTCTGGGTTCGAGCCTCATGGCTGACTCAGGACTTTCTGTGTGGAGTTTGCATGTTCTCGCCGTGTCTGTGTGGGTTTCCGCCGGGTGCTCCGGTTTCCTCCACAGTCCAAAGACATGCAGGTTAGGCTAACTGGTGGTTCTAAATCGACCGTCGGTGTGAGTGTGAGTGTGAATGGTTGTTTGTCTCTGTGTCGGCCCTGTGATGACCTGGCGACTTGTCCAGGGTGTAGTCAGCTGGGATAGGCTCCAGCTTGCGTGCAGACTTCTCATCTCATCTCATTATCTGTAGCCGCTTTATCCTTCTACAGGATCGCAGGCAAGCTGGAGCCTATCCCAGCTGACTACGGGCGAAAGGCGGTGTACACCCTGGACAAGTCGCCAGGTCATCACAGGGCTGACACATAGACACACAACCATTCACACTCACATTCACACCTACGGTCAATTTAGAGTCACCAGTTAACCTAACCTGCATGTCTTTGGACTGTGGGGGAAACCGGAGCACCCGGAGGAAACCCACGCGGACACGGGGAGAACATGCAAACTCCGCACAGAAAGGCCCTCGCCGGCCCCGGGGCTCAAACCCAGGACCTTCTTGCTGTGAGGCGACAGCGCTAACCACTACACCACCGTGCCGCCCGCGTGCAGACTTGTGTCACATAAAATACTTGGTTTTGAAATAGATAAAATAAATCATAATTCCACCTTACAGGGCAGCACGGTGATTATCGCCTTACAGCAAGAAGGTTCTGGGTTCGAGCCTCATGGCTGACTCAGGCCTTTCTGCGTGGAGTTTGCATGTTCTCGCCGTGTCTGCGTGGGTTTCCACCGGGTGCTCCGGTTTCCTCCACAGTCCAAAGACATGCAGGTTAGGCTAACTGGTGGCTCTAAATTGACCGTCGGTGTGAGTGTGAATAGTTGTTTGTCTCTGTGTCGGCCCTGCAATGATCTGGCGACTTGTCCAGGGTGTAGTCAGCTGGGATAGGCTCCAGCTTGCGTGCAGACTTGTGTCACATAAAATACTTGGTTTTGAAATAGATAAAATAAATCATAATTCCACCTTACAGGGCAGCACGGTGATTATCGTCTCACAGCAAGAAGGTTCTGGGTTCGAGCCTCATGGCTGACTCAGGACTTTCTGTGTGGAGTTTGCATGTTCTCGCCGTGTCCGCGTGGGTTTCCGCCGGGTGCACCGGTTTCCTCCACAGTCCAAAGACATGCAGGTTAGGCTAACTGGTGGCTCTAAATTGACCGTCAGTGTGAATGTGAGTGTGAATGGTTGTTTGTCTCTGTGTCGGCCCTGCGATAACCTGGCGACTCATCCAGGGTGTAGTCAGCTGGGATAGGCTCCAGCTTGCGTGCAGACTTGTCACATAAAATACTTGGTTTTGAAATAGATAAAATAAATCATAATTCCACCTTACAGGGCAGCACGGTGATTATCGCCTCACAGCAAGAAGGTTCTGGGTTCGAGCCTCATGGCTGACTCAGGACTTTCTGCGTGGAGTTTGCATGTTCTCGCCGTGTCTGCGTGGGTTTCTGCCGGGTGCTCCGGTTTCCTCCACAGTCCAAAGACATGCAGGTTAGGCTAACTGGTGGTTCTAAATTGACCGTCGGTGTGAATGTGAGTGTGAATGGTTGTTTGTCTCTGTGTCGGCCCTACGATGACCTGGCGACTTGTCCAGGGTGTAGTCAGCTGGGATAGGCTCCAGCTTGCGTGCAGACTTGTGTCACATAAAATACTTGGTTTTGAAATAGATAAAATAAATCATAATTCCACCTTACAGGGCAGCACGGTGATTATCGCCTCACAGCAAGAAGGTTCTGGGTTCGAGCCTCATGGCTGACTCAGGACTTTCTGTGTGGAGTTTGCATGTTCTCCCCGTGTCCGCGTGGGTTTCCGCCGGGTGCTCCGGTTTCCTCCACAGTCCAAAGACATGCAGGTTAGGCTAACTGGTGGCTCTAAATTGACCGTCAGTGTGAATGTGAGTGTGAATGGTTGTTTGTCTCTGTGTCGGCCCTGCGATAACCTGGCGACTCATCCAGGGTGTAGTCAGCTGGGATAGGCTCCAGCTTGCGTGCAGACTTGTCACATAAAATACTTGGTTTTGAAATAGATAAAATAAATCATAATTCCACCTTACAGGGCAGCACGGTGATTATCGCCTCACAGCAAGAAGGTTCTGGGTTCGAGCCTCATGGCTGACTCAGGACTTTCTGCGTGGAGTTTGCATGTTCTCGCCGTGTCTGCGTGGGTTTCTGCCGGGTGCTCCGGTTTCCTCCACAGTCCAAAGACATGCAGGTTAGGCTAACTGGTGGTTCTAAATTGACCGTCGGTGTGAATGTGAGTGTGAATGGTTGTTTGTCTCTGTGTCGGCCCTACGATGACCTGGCGACTTGTCCAGGGTGTAGTCAGCTGGGATAGGCTCCAGCTTGCGTGCAGACTTGTGTCACATAAAATACTTGGTTTTGAAATAGATAAAATAAATCATAATTCCACCTTACAGGGCAGCACGGTGATTATCGCCTCACAGCAAGAAGGTTCTGGGTTCGAGCCTCATGGCTGACTCAGGACTTTCTGTGTGGAGTTTGCATGTTCTCCCCGTGTCCGCGTGGGTTTCCGCCGGGTGCTCCGGTTTCCTCCACAGTCCAAAGACATGCAGGTTAGGCTAACTGGTGGCTCTAAATTGACCGTCAGTGTGAATGTGAGTGTGAATGGTTGTTTGTCTCTGTGTCGGCCCTGCGATAACCTGGCGACTCATCCAGGGTGTAGTCAGCTGGGATAGGCTCCAGCTTGCGTGCAGACTTGTCACATAAAATACTTGGTTTTGAAATAGATAAAATAAATCATAATTCCACCTTACAGGGCAGCACGGTGATTATCGCCTCACAGCAAGAAGGTTCTGGGTTCGAGCCTCATGGCTGACTCAGGACTTTCTGCGTGGAGTTTGCATGTTCTCGCCGTGTCTGCGTGGGTTTCTGCCGGGTGCTCCGGTTTCCTCCACAGTCCAAAGACATGCAGGTTAGGCTAACTGGTGGTTCTAAATTGACCGTCGGTGTGAATGTGAGTGTGAATGGTTGTTTGTCTCTGTGTCGGCCCTACGATGACCTGGCGACTTGTCCAGGGTGTAGTCAGCTGGGATAGGCTCCAGCTTGCGTGCAGACTTGTGTCACATAAAATACTTGGTTTTGAAATAGATAAAATAAATCATAATTCCACCTTACAGGGCAGCACGGTGATTATCGCCTCACAGCAAGAAGGTTCTGGGTTCGAGCCTCATGGCTGACTCAGGACTTTCTGTGTGGAGTTTGCATGTTCTCCCCGTGTCCGCGTGGGTTTCCGCCGGGTGCTCCGGTTTCCTCCACAGTCCAAAGACATGCAGCTTAGGCGAACTGGTGGTTCTAAATTGACCGTCGGTGTGAATGTGAGTGTGAATGGTTGTTTGTCTCTGTGTCGGCCCTGCGATGACCTGGCGACTTGTCCAGGGTGTAGTCAGCTGGGATAGGCTCCAGCTTGCCTGTGACCCTGTAGGACAGGATAAGCAGCTACAGATAATGGATAGATGGATGAATGAATTCCACCTTACCTTTGAATGGTTTTACCCCAAACTTCATAGTATCTTTACTACTTTTTAGGAACAGCGTTTTCTGTCATAATTTGTAATTCTTCCTCACTTCCGGAGACAAAACGAACGGCCGCCCTTTTGCCAAGTCGCTCAAGGTGATTATCGCAAAATTGCTGGGTTTCAGTTATGCGACTTTTCTTAGCCGTTTTACCAGAAGTGAAATAGCTAGTGGTCTAAACAGCTGTCGTAGTGCAAACAACTAGCAATAACTTATGCTCGTAATCTAGAAGCCACTGCTTGCTTTAGATATATTCAGAAGATTGCTATGTGCAATGGAATCGACCCCTACAGTCTGGGAAAGAAGGATTTGTCATACGATCTCAAAAACTACCCTTCAGTCGAGTTCCCCGACATCTCGAACTATCTGGTGGTGCAGACATCCTTCTACACCGCAAAACAGATGAAAGCGTGGGAGAGTATGGAGGCTTACAACTTTTTTGGGTGTGGCTGGGTAAAAGACCTTGGTATCAAGTCACTGTCAAATGAATCCTGTGTTGTTTTTGCCCGTGTAAGTATGTTTTACTTCAGCTTTTCGTTCTCGTCTTTACAATTTCACACACTTTGTCAGTATAAGAAGTGTGAACCAGTATAGATTCTTCTATGCACCATTTCTAGCAAAATGACAATCTCTTTTTTTCCACCCTCAGTGAACACAAGGACAAAACTGCTGATTGTCTGCTCTACTCTAGAACGTACGATCTGACTGGGACACAGAATTAGCTCTGTATATGCCTGGGTCATTCTATAATTAGGGGTACATTTCATGTTAACCAAAAAGAGAAAATATCAGTATTATTTTTTGATAAATAAACTACATGTTTCCATAATATACACCCTGTATTAAATTCATTATTTGGCGGGATTAAACTCAAATGGGTTTTTAATTTTTTTAATGCAAATAAACATTTGTTTCATTTTTTTGTCAACTGTGTTACGGACAAATGTCTCATATAAGACTTATATGAAATACTACATATTTGATAACACATTTATTTTAAAGTGTTTGAGTCTATTCACCAGGGGTTTTGAGATTATCTGTCTAACTGATTTGAAATATCTGTCTAACTGATTTGAAAATATGAATTTTGGGCTTCATAATGACAATTCTGTGAGACATTATGGTGAAGGATGAAACTTTTTTCAACATAAATTCACATTGTACTAAATGTAAAGTCATTCACCATCCTAATATAATACTTCCCTCTTCAGAGATATCCTCCAACTGTTTTTGTTGCAGTTTATCCAACATCTAAAGTCTTTATCGCACAAAAACCACATGTAACACAGTTGACAGAAAAAGTAACACGGTTGACAGAAGTAACACAGTTGACAGGAGACAACAAGAGTAATCTTTTTTTAATATAAAAATTAATTATTAATTGTGAATTACTTATTTATTTAAATGTAATCAATTTTCAAGTGAACAGACTAAAAATAATTTCAACAATAGATAATTTATGGGAACATAGCAAACTTGAACATTATAGTGTTATAGTTCATCTAATCTCATCTCATTATCTCTAGCCGCTTTATCCTTCTACAGGGTCGCAGGCAAGCTGGAGCCTATCCCAGCTGACTACGGGCGAAAGGCGGGGTACACCCTGGACAAGTCGCTAGGTCATCACAGGGCACATAGACACAGACAACCATTCACACTCACATTCACACCTACGGTCAATTTAGAGTCACCAGTTAACCTAACCTGCATGTCTTTGGACTGTGGGGGAAACCGGAGCACCCGGAGGAAACCCACACGGACACGGGGAGAACATGCAAACTCCGCACAGAAAGGCCCTCGCCGGCCATGGGGCTCGAACCCAGGACCTTCTTGCTGTGAGGCGACAGCGCTAACCACTACACCACCGTGCCGCCAGTGTTATAGTTAAGTTGATAAATTCAATTGAACAGATAAAAACAAACTTGAACATTTTTAATCTCTAGGGTGTTGTAGTTAAGTTGATAAATTCAATTGAACAGATAAAAAACAAACTTGAACATTTTAATCCACCATGTCTATAATCAGTCATGTTCAGATGTCCATCTCTGATGTGTCTCACAGGTCTGAGATCTTGGACCATATGTCCCTGACTATCTCCATATGACGTGAGGTCACAGAGGTTGGAGGAAGAATCATTCTGATGATATCGTCATGTAAATACCATAAAATATCATCCCGCTGTGGCCAGAAGAAGCGGTTGAGTCCAATCCGGTGCATGCATTTCACTTTCACATGTGTTTCATTCACCTCCTGAATCAATCCAGGATAAATCTCACCATCATATTTCAGACAACACCACTGGCCAATGATGTCTGAGCTTTTCCAAGCAATAACAGGTGGATTGTGACTGTTGTCCTCTTCTGTGTGTGCTCTTGCCTGAACCTCGAAGGTGAAGATTTTAGGGTTAGAACAGCAACACTCCTGGGTCTGTCTTATCGAACAAATGCAGCTTACAACACTGTAAGTGATTTGTCCTGGGGTAACTGTTGCAACTTGGTGAATGCGCATGGTTGATGGCACCACTGGGAGACTCTCTGGCATGCTCTTTGTCGCATCATTTATGTCTTCCTCAGTGATGTAATGCAGTTGTACTGAGGTCTGTGCATCCACCAGTGCACTGAAAAAGACTTCAGCATTTGGGATGTCTTTGCCATGACTGACAAGCCTGTCAGCAGTCCTTTTCAGGACTGTACTGGCGCTGCTTCTCAGCAGCTGATAATCTCATCTCCCTAAAAGACAAACATACATGTCAACCCTTGGTCAATCAAACCTGTATAACCAACCTCCAAAATCCATATTTCCCTTATAAAATCCGTATAAGATGCAAATTAAAATAATTTACCTAAAATTTGAATGATAATTAACAAATGATATATCCAAGTTACTTTTTATTCAATATTAATAACAATAAACCTTCAGAATGAATACAAAGCTCCAATGTTCGACAAAAACACAAAGTGTCACTCTAATGTTCTGAATTGTACTCCATGACAGCTTTTTTTTTTTAGCAGTCTGCACCAATACCTCACTAGGCTGCATGTCACAGCAAGTGTCTGTGTTGATCTTGCCGGAGTGCCCATTCAGAATCTTTTCAGTCGCTAGCGAAAGTCGCTCAGGTGGAAATACGGTTACTTCCCAGTTGGTGGGATTCTCGCAATGCGGTGTGCGCATGATCAAAAGTGGAACGAAGTCTCGCTACCACAAGATAACGCGCGATTTCATAAGACTCTTTACTGGCTGTCAGTGCTTTCTGTGGTGTACAGTACGTTTGTAAATGTTATGCGCTCTTTTATCATCGTGGGAATTGATTATAGCTCTAAATAAATATTGAAGCTTTTTTAAAGAATCCGCATAACTTTATTTGTACGCCCGTATACTACGTTTATTGAATCAAATCCGTATAAAATACGGACATTCCGTATAGGTTGACATGTATGGACAAATCCCTGTACAGGGATTGAAACGGGAATTTGGGAGCACTGGTCCATTTGGACCAGTGCCTCTCAGAGGTACTGGTCCGAATGGAGTAGCACTGGTCCGTATTTATAATTACAAATTTCAAGCCGATTTTATATATTTATTCATATAATACAACCATATTATACATGAGTGATCAATTTCAACTGTCTATAAACTTCTTCCTCAGTCATCTTATTATCATCACAATCTTCGAAACCCTCATCCAGATCATCATCTATCGGGTCATACACCACATCATGCTGTGCCTCCTCGTCATCTTCATCTTCCACCTCCTCATTCTGTCTCTCCTGGGGCTCTACATCTCCTGCCACATACTCCCTCTCATCACCTGCAGGCTGCTCTGGCTCATCATACTTGTTGAGCGATATCCATTTGTTTTGATAGCTGTCAGAAATGTCAAGTCAAGGACTTTTAAACTTTGCGGGGGTCTAATCTATCTGACTAATAGCGGTTCAAGTTACATTTGTCTTCACGGGCAGCAATGAAAATGAACGGGAAGAAACGAAACTTCGCACAGCCATGCTGCATGTAGCGGTGTATACTGCGCATGTAAACAATATGGCGGCACCCGCATCTATGCCAACTTGACAAATGTCTCACAAAATCTATTGAAATTATCGTAAAAAACGGTAAAGTAGACCAAGTTCTGCTTAAAATGGGCGAGAATCATTGATAGAAACCATCAAGGCAGTGAGTAGTTTGATATATATATAGCGTGGCGAGCCAGTCGCCCACTCGGTCAAGTATATGTTGTCACTAGTCACCCGTACCCTTTCCAACTCACATTGGCGAGTGGGCGACCGCCCGTTTCAATCCCTGCTGTATTTATCTCAATATGAACAAAAATTGTGACAATACTACTGATACTGTCAACTGTGTTATTCACTGTCAACTGTGTTACTGTTGATGGGTAACATGGTTGACAGGTAACACAGTTGACATTTCAGCCATTTTTAGCGCCTTGTGCTAACTACAGACCTCAGACCTGTCACCCGAAGACCTTGATCAACTCATATTTTTATACACTTTATCTTCATATTTGTAAATCTAACATCTAAAACAAGTTCACATGAATATGTTGGTAACGCAGTTGACCATCAATTAATCTACTCTATGTGTACACAATAATATTGATAAAATATTGAAAAGGAGAAATAAAGACTTACCACTCTGTCTTCAAATTTCCCTCCAAAAAGGGAATGACATCACATGGTGTTGGACATGTGACTTAAGAACAAACCATTGCAGATTTATGGGGCGGTTTTCAATGGGTAACACGGTTGACAGCGATTTCTCGGACACACACAAATTTGTTAATTTAATGTATGTGAATGAGAAAAAATAGATTATAAAACACCTTTGTCATATTATTTATTATTTTTAACAAATATTTATGATTTTCTTATGCAAAAGCATGTAATTTAATATTAATCTAAAGAGCCAAACCTGAAATTTGGCAAATCGGACAGCATAAAAACAACAAATTCTAGTATAGTATATGCATTTTTTGCAAAATAAATGATGGGATCTGTTGACTTTTTTGTATTAAATAAAAGAGAAATGTGTCCTGATGTAAAATTTATCAGGGCTTTGAGTGAATAGTTTGTAAAATTGAAATTACAGCCAATGGACATGACATGTACCCCTAATTATAGAATGACCCGCCTTTAAAACTGTCCCACAGACACCTTGCAACCTTGTGGACCCATTGGTTAAGTGTTGAAATGGCAACCACAAACTTGGTAAAGTGATCTGTGATCACAAGGATGTCTGTCAGGTTGTCAGATTTGAGAGAAAGGAAACCCATACAGAGCAGTTCAATGGGTCTTGTGGTGTTGATGTTGACCAAAGGTGTTGCTCTTTTAGGCAGTGCCTTCCTGTGTACATATCTACTACAGGTTTTCACCTTCCTGTCAACATCCAAAGCTATCTTAGGCCAATAGAACTTGGTCCTTACAAGATCCAAGGTGTGATCAACCCCCTTATGACTGATATGATCATGGAGGCTTGTCAAGACCATGTCACAGAGCTCAGCTGGTAATCCAAGCTGGTAGGATGTCTGAGGCCCTACTTGACATCTCCAGTACAGGATGTTATTGAGGAGCTCAAGGCAATTTATTTCCCTCAACAGGAGTGAAAGATCAGGGAGTTCGCACCATAGTGTAGGGAACAGCTTGTTCCCACACGCAGTCTGAAAAATGACATGTTTTATACATTGTTCAGCTCTTTGTTTGTTTGCCAACTACATCTCACTTAGATATGGATCAACTGGCAATCTTCCAACTTGATTTTCCTGCCCATAGCTGTTGAGTACAGCATCAGTGGAGATACAGTCAAGCCGGAAAGTCCGCACACCCTTTTCACCTTCTCCACGTTTTGTGTTACAGACTTATTCTATAATAGATTGAGTTCATTTTTTGTCACAAAATTCTACACAAAATAGCCCATAATGACTAAGTGAAGGCAGGTTTTTAGACATTTATGCTAATTTATTAAAAATCAAAATGTAAGATATCATAAGTGTGCACACCCTTTGATATGACACCCCAAAGTGAGCTGAGGTGCATTTTGTTTCCACTAATACTGCTTCAAATGTTTCTACAACTTAATTGGAGTCCACCTGTGGCAAATTCAATTGACTGGACATGATTACGGATTGGGTGGCACGGTGGTGTAGTGGTTAGCGCTGTTGCGTCACAGCAAGAAGGTCCGGGTTCGAGCCCCGTGGCCAGCGAGGGCCTTTCTGTGCGGAGTTTGCATGTTCTCCCTGTGTCCGCGTGGGTTTCCTCTGGGTGCTCCGGTTTCCCCCACAGTCCAAAGACATGCAGGTTAGGTTAACTGGTGACTCTAAATTGACCATAGGTGTGAATGTGAATGTGAATGGTTGTCTGTGTCTATGTGTCGGCCCTGTGATGACCTGGCGACTTGTCCAGGGTGTACCCCACTTTTCGCCCGTAGTTAGCTGGGATAGGCTCCAGCTTGCCTGCAACCCTGTAGAACAGGATAAAGCGGCTAGATATAATGAGATGAGATGATTACGGATTGCCATCACCTGCCTATATAAGGTCCCACAGTTGCCAGTGCATGTTTGAGCAAACTCCAAGTCATGGGGTCAAAGGAATTATCTGCAGACCTCAGAAACAGGATTGTATCAAGGTATAGATCTGGAGAAGGGTACAGAAAAATTGCTGCAGCTTTACAGGTCCCAAAGAGCACAGTGGCTACCATCATTCGTAAATGGAAGAAGTTTGGAACCACCATGAATCTTCCTAAACCTGGCCGCCCAGCCAAACTGAGCAATCGGGGAAGATGGGCCTTGGCCAGGGAGGTGAGCAGGAACCTGAGGGTCACTCTGACAGAGCTGGGGCACACATTCTCAGCACTCTCAGGGTTCCAGTGGTTTTCTGTCCTCGATTTAAACTCTGGTTATTACCAGATTGAAATTGCAGAGGTGGACAAACCTAAAACGGCTTTTGTATGCCCTCTCAGGTTTTGGGAATTCAACCAAATGCCTCAAGGTGTGATGAATGCACCTAGTACATTCCAAAGGTTAATGGAAAAATGCATGGGAGACCTGTATCTACAGGAGGTACTAGTTTTCCTTGATAACCTAATAGTGTTCTCAAAAACCCTGGAGGAGTATGAGTCGAGACTGAAGAAAGTCCTTGGTCATCTCAAAAGAGTTTGGGTTGAAGTTATCCCTTGAGAAGTGTGCCTTCTTCCAGACATTCATCCGTTATCTGGGGCATGTGGTCTCCAGGAATGGAGTTGAGACTGGTCCCAAGAAAATCGCTGCCCTTAAGACTTGGCCAGTCCCTCAGAGCCTGCAAGAGTTTAGGTCCTTCTTGGGGTTCACCAGGTATTACAGGAGGTTCGTCAAGGGCTATTCCAGCATTGTGAAGCCCCTCCATGTCCTAACCTCTGGATACCCACTTTTCCACAAGAGGTTCAAACTGAAAGAGAAAACGGATCAATACCAAAACCCAACCCTTTGGTGGTCACTGGACACCTGCCTGCCAACAAACATTCCAGTTGGTTGTTCAAAAACTGGTCCTGTGTTGGGATTTGTGGACCCTCAGAAGCCTTATACACTCCACACTGATGCTAGCACTAGCAGGCTCAGTGCTGTTTTGCATCAAAATCATGTTGTGCAAACACTTCAGGCATGTTATTGAGCTGCTCAGTGATGCATTCTTTCCATTCAGGTGGGATGAGAGATTTTCCAAAACTGAAACCCAAACTTGACTTCTGGGATGGCTCCATTTCTGGTGGATTGACTGCACTGTGCTCTTTTGGCAAAATGCTCTGGTAAGCACCAATTTCTATGATTTTGCATCTTGCAGGGACCACAATATCATGGTCAGACCCATTACTGATTGCAACAGGTAGCTTATAAAAGACTGCTGTTAAAGAAGGTCAAACAAGCCAGCTCTTACTAACAACCCACCAGGTATGGAAGACACAGATGGATGTTCGACTACAACAGACCTCATTTTGAAAGCCACTGACCACAGCAACTCCCTCAATTAGTACAGTCTTTCTAGATGGAATGTCTTCAGAGTTTCCACCTGGTAGCTTCACCATGCTATGATGATGGCTGTTAGCTTGCTTTTGTCTGAGTTCAAGCACCTTGACTACAGCTCTGTAGCCACGAGGAACTAGCTGATGGTTTGTTGCTTCAGAGTAGATGTCATACAATACAGCCACAGTATTGGTGCCTATCAGCACAAGTGACTGTGAGATGGCCCGGACATCAGGCACAACCAAGGTGAGTGTGTGCACATCCACTGACACCCCAAGAAACTCTTCTGGGCAAGTAATAGTCATTGCTACATAGCCAAAGTAAGGCAAAAACTGTCCATTTGCCCTGTCCACTTCAAAGAGATCATGCAGGGGCTTGATTTCCTGGTCTGATAAGTGCTGATCATAAAATGGGCAAGGAATGGTGGTGACCTGTGAGCCACGGGCGCAGATAGAGGGGGGACGGGGGGGATTTGTCCCACCCAGATTTAAATTCACCTCGTTCGGTCCCCCCCACTTATAGGGAGGAAAAAACGTCTATGCTGTCTTTCTTTGCATAAGGCAAACTTCACGGAAAAATCAAAAGACTAATTACCATTCGGTTTATTGAGGTGCACAGCAGTACATACATAGTTGCAACTGCGCAGACTGCGAGCTCGAGCTTGGTTGCTATGGTTACCCACAACAAGTTTGACAGGCATATTGGGGACAGCTCCTAGTTCAGGACCCCAACACGGCATGATGAAGGGTGCCAAAAGGTAGAAAACGATTGCATCGTTTAAAAAAAAAAAACAGCTGTAAGTAAACTGTGCCTTACTTTATCATATCACCTTGCAATTTTTTGATAGTCTGTTCAAAGTAATGTCGTAGTGAAAGTAAAATCGTACGGAGTAGAGATGCCTTTCTGGTAGCCTCCTTCTTTCGGTGGCAGCCTGTAGATACAGTGCTCAGAAGGCAGTTTTCATGTTTAATCTGGCGTTCCCTGCCATAATTTCAGCGAGCATATTGTTTCATAAGGAAACTTTGCGAAGAGTTGTTGACTGACTGCCGCTCACGCAACACACAGGCATAGTTAGAAAGTCAGGATGCGCTGGTTTACACTTTACACACACACACGTAGCCCAGCCTCTCGCTATGTTTAACAGTTGGAACTTAGCGGTTTTAAAACTAGTTTTGCAGTTTTGCAATTTCTGTGCGTGATGATAATGTGTAAACTTTGGATTTCCATAGGCTATGTTAAAATGTTATCATTGTCCTGGCCTGCAGGTACGTACCTGGTGATGGCAGTGAGGGAGGTGAAATAATATGTATACACACTACCGTTCAAAAGTTTGGGGTCACCCAGACAATTTTGTGTTTTCCATGAAAAGTCATACTTTTATTTACCACCATAAGTTGTAAAATGAATAGAAAATATAGTCAAGACATTTTTCTGGCCATTTTGAGCATTTAATCGACCCCACAAATGTGATGCTCCAGAAACTCAATCTGCTCAAAGGAAGGTCAGTTTTATAGCTTCTCTAAAGAGCTAAACTGTTTTCAGCTGTGCTAACATGATTGTACAAGGGTTTTCTAATCATCCATTAGCCTTCTGAGGCAATGAGCAAACACATTGTACCATTAGAACACTGGAGTGAGAGTTGCTGGAAATGGGCCTCTATACACCTATGGAGATATTGCACCAAAAACCAGACATTTGCAGCTAGAATAGTCATTTACCACATTAGCAATGTATAGAGTGTATTTCTGATTAGTTTAAAGTGATCTTCATTGAAAAGAACAGTGCTTTTCTTTCAAAAATAAGGACATTTCAAAGTGACCCCAAACTTTTGAACGGTAGTGTGTGTGTGTGTGTGTGTGTGTGTGTGTGTGTGTGTATATACACACAAAATGGAATCATTTGCTGACAGCTCAGTCCCCCCCAGTTCAAAAATCCTATCTGCGCCCCTGCTGTGAGCCCATATCAAGTAGATGATTAACCTGTCCACCTTTAGTCAGTTGGGCTCTTGGTGGTAATCAACCCTTTAGGAAGCCTAAAAGGTTTTTTTTTTGTTTAAATGCTCTAGCCTGGTGCATACTTGAGCTTTGCATTTTTTGTCTGAGGGATGTGGTTGAGTCTCTTCAGCCTCTGTTTGTCCCACAACAGGGACTGAATTTAGTTTAAAGTTGAGTTGGAATGGTTTTCTTTTTCCCACAAATGCTATTTTTCTTCTAACTTGCCCTTTTCACTCTTCTTTTAGTCACCAAAGCAGGATTTGGAGCATTAGTACAAATTGAGGCTGTGTCTCCGTCCTCTCCGCAGTTACAGCAGTACCAAGGCTTGGGTTGGTTTGTCTGATTTTTCTTTGTTTCTCTTAACATGTATGTATGTGCACTGGCTGATGTTGATATATGCAATACTTTTATAATGTGCAATACCACACTCCAAAATGTGAAACGCAACACATGCACCTCAGGACTGTGCGCCTTACACACAACACATACATCTCAGGACTGTGCACCTTACACACAACAAATGCACTTCAGGACTGTGCACCTTACACACAGCACATACACCTCAAGTTTGTGCACCCTACCTTACCTTGCAATACTTCATAATGTGTAATATTTTATCTTATAATGTGACTCTCTCGTGCAATAATTTACAATGTGACTGTCACTGTGCAATACTTTATACGTGCAATACCTCACTCCATAATGTGTAACACAGCACATACACCTCAGGACTGTGCACCTTGCACACAGCACATGCACCTCAGGACTGTGCACCTTACACACAGCACATATACCTCAAGTCTGTGCACCTTACCTTACCTTGCAATACTTCATAATGTGTAATATTTTATCTTATAATGTGACTCTCTCGTGCAATAATTTACAATGTGACTGTCACTGTGCAATATTTTATATGTGCAATACCTCACTCCATAATGTGGAACACAACACATACATCTCAGACTGTGCACCTTACCCCCCTCTTTTTTTTCTTCTCTCTTTTCCCTTCCCTCTGCTTCTCCTTCTCCTTCTTCCTTGCTCTCTCACTCCCTCTGTACACGCTGTTTGCACTGTTATTGGAGATGCTTTAATCTCATTGTACATGTGTATAGTGACAATAAAGGCATTCTATTCTATTCT
Source organism: Neoarius graeffei (assembly GCF_027579695.1). Classification (NCBI taxonomy): domain Eukaryota; kingdom Metazoa; phylum Chordata; class Actinopteri; order Siluriformes; family Ariidae; genus Neoarius; species Neoarius graeffei. Next base: position 31,931,060 of record NC_083592.1, read on the forward strand.
ATACTTTGCCCCAAGTCATCCCTGCAGTGCCCTTATTGCCAAAACCCTTTGTCTTTTCCTGAACTATGAAGGAAAGTAGCTGGCTCTGCAAACTAGCTACTTGCTTCCTAAGGTCCTCAATAATACTGGGGTTGGTCTCTGGTTTCTCTGTTGGTTCCATGTAGACATGTGCTCTGGGACTGAAGTTGAGCGTGTTGCTTTGTGGAGCTAATGTGTTTTTCATGTGACTAGCTTTTGCTGCTTGTCGGTCTTCCCCAGTGCGTAACATTAGCAAGGGGTCTGAGAATGAAGAAGGGTTGCTTTTCTTTTTCTTGAGCTGTAGGCTAGAGACTAGAGCATTGTCCCAGCACCCTTTCCAAAACTGCTTGAGGTGGTGTCTGCCTACCTCTTTTGATGCAATCCCTCCCCTCCTAACAGCCAGGTTTAATGCGAGCTGCAGCCACTGAAGGCAAGTAGAGGATTTCTCACCAGGATCTTGGAGAATTTTATGAATTGAGCAAACAACTCTTCTCCATCCTCAACTGTGTTGAAGGCTGACTCTAACAGCTGTAGATAGGCTGCAGCCCTTTGACCATGTCAACTGCAAGTGAGAGCAAGCTCTCAAGGATTCTTCTGGACACTTGACGATGGGGCATACTGGGATCATTTAAAAGCAGCTCAATATGTGAGTGCCAGGTGTCATAATCAGTTTCATTATGAGGCCAGGGAGTCTTTCCAGAGAAGGAGCAGAGCCTAACTGGGGATGGCAAGTGCACACCAACATCCTCCCTCCTTACAACGTGCTCAACCATGACCTTCTGAATTTCTAGTGAGTTCACATCACTTACTGAAAGGGATGGAGTTCTTTTCTCCTTCGTAACAGACACCGGTACAGTGACACATCACTGTTGTTTTGAGGAGAATCTGGAGTACTTCAGATGTCAGTCTGTTGTGATTCTACAGGAGTCTCAATGAATGTAAATGGAGATGCCTCATCTACAGATTGCATACTTTCAATATCGTTGATCTGCTTCATCATTTGTTTTAGAACTACCCACTAGTTTTTTCCACTTAGCTCTGCTAAGTATTGTGATGCGATGTAATGTTTATCAGTTATCATACGCATATTGGTGACGTCATTACGTGAAGCTAAGAATTCTGGGAATTTAGTCAGTTGTTCAGGAAGATGCTAGGTTAGAAGCATGTGTTATGTACGTCGTGTGTGCTTGAGTTATTAATAAAAGACCTCAACGAGATTCAGCCTGGCATTTTCATGACATAGTGTCAGAAGTGGCCCAGTGACTGAGTGATCGACCGCGAGGAGAAGTTCGACTGAAGCAACGAGATGGCCAAGTTTCATGCGCCAGAGTCGTTTGACTTCACCCAACCGTCAACATGGCCGGTATGGAGACAGCGCTTCTCTCACTACCGAGTTGCTACAAAACTCGACAAGGAGGACGGCGAAATCCAAGTCAACACACTCCTCTACACCATGGGTAAGGAAGCAGAGCCCATATTCAGCACATTCACTTTTCCTGAGGATGTTGAGGATTATTACGGGGAAACGATGAAAAAGTTTGACGAACACTTTGTTCCCAAGCGGAATGTCATCCACGAGCGTGCATGCTTCCACAGGCGCTCGCAATGGCAAGGGGAGAGCGTAGAGGCGTTTGTGAGACATTTGTATGAACTGGCGGAGTACTGCGATTTCGGTGCTATGAAAGATGAACAGATACGGGATCGTATTGTCATTGGATTAGTGGACATGGAGGTGTCGCAGAAACTGCAGCTCGAACCGGATTTGACTTTAGAAAAAGCCATCAACATCACACGACAGTCAAAGCTCATCAAGGCACAAAGCCTCACTGCCAAATCCCCAGAGAGTGAAGTAAGTGCAATCACACGTAAACCAAAGTAATTCAAACAGACAGAGAAAAAACAAAGTAACGCTAAAGCTAAAAGAGGAAAACTGAAACAGAAAGATGGATGTTTGAGATGTGGCAGAGTGCATGAGTTCAGAGCATGTCCAGCAAACGGCAAACAGTGCCGTAAATGCAGTAAAAAGGGACACTTTGAAGTGATGTGCAAAACGAAGGCAGTAAGAGCAGTGGCAGCAGCTAACAGCGATAGTGATGAGGGCAGCTCTTGGTTCTTAGGAGCCGCTACTGAGAACACCGAAGTCGACGAAGACAAGTGGCTTACAGATCTGCAAATTAAAGGGAGCACTGTGCAATTTAGAATTGACACAGGCGCGGATATTACAGTGATATCAGAGCAGCCATTCCTCAGCCTGCCCCAGTGCCCTGTTTTGAAAGAAACAAATGCAGTTTTCACTAGTCCTGGTGGAAAGCTCGATTGCAAAGGCAAATTCTTAGCAGAGACTGAGAAACGTGGTGTGAATCACCAATTCTGGATTTATGTGATGAGGGGCCCATTCACCACCAACCTGCTGGGTAGGAGAATAGCTACCAAAATGGGGCTAATTCACAGAGTGGATGGAATTGAAACTTTCGAGGATGTTTTTGGAGATATTGGACTTTTGAAATGTGAGCCTGTGAAAATTGAGCTCAAGCCCAATGCCACTCCTTATAGCATCGCCACACCTCGCCGCATTCCCTTCCCGATCCTGCCTCAAGTGGAAGAGGAGCTGAAACGCATGCAGTCCTTGGGCATCATAGAAGAGGTGCACGAAGCCACTGATTGGTGCGCCCCCATGGTGCCGGTGATCAAAAAGAACAAAAAGCCCAGAATCTGTGTTGATTTGACAAAACTAAACAAGGCAGTGAAACGTGAGCGATTCATCCTGCCCACGCTTGGACATCACACCAAAGCTCTCAGGCGCTACTGTGTTCTCCACTGTCGACATTTCCACTGGATTTTGGCAAATACCACTTGATGCCAGTAGCAGGAGGCTGACGATGTTCATCACACCGGTGGGTCGTTTCTGTTTCCGGAGGCTGCCGTTTGGCATAACCTCGGCCCCGGAAATTTTCCAGCAAAAAATGAGTGCCCTCCTGAGAGACCATGAAGGCACCGTGGTGGTCATGGATGACATTCTGATCTTTGGCAAGGACAGAAAGGACCACGACAAGAATCTTCGAAAGGTGCTGGAGACCATCAGAGCATCTGGACTAAAGCTCAACCGGAGTAAGTGCCAGTTTGGAAAATCTGAGATCCAGTACTTTGGCCACGTGATAGGGAAAGACGGCATCAGGCTGGACGCGAGCAAAGTCAGAGCAATAACAGAGCTACCGAGTCCCACCAACATGACAGAGTTATGGCAGACCATCGGAATGATCAACTATTTGGGGAAATTCCTCCCTGACCTCTCATCTGTCATGCACCCCATTAACAGCCTGCTGAAAAAGGACACAGTGTGGGTTTGGGGAGAGGCACAGGAGCAAGCGTTCAAGAGGGTAAAGCAAATGCTGACCTCTGCACCAGTGCTGGCGTACTATGACGCAACCAGACCAACTGTAGTCAGTGCCGATGCCAGTAGCTTCGGTCTGGGGGCTGCGTTGTTACAGGAGCAGAGGAATGGACTCCGACCAGTGGCCTTCTGTTCCAGAACGTTGACGGAAGCCAAGCGACGGTATTCCCAGATCGAGAAAGAGTGTCTCGCCAGCGTATGGGCATGTGAGCGGTTTACCAGGTATCTGCAGGGCATGGAGAAATTCTGTTTGCAAACTGATCACAAGCCACTCGTCCCTCTCATAAACTCATACGACCTCGACAAGGCACCTGTGAGATGTCAGCGATTGCTGATGCGTCTCATGAAATTCAATGCAGACGTCGTGCACGTCCCAGGAAAGCAACTTGTTGTGGCGGATACGTTGTCATGCAATCCTCTGCCAGACAGAGACGCATCTGACACGGAGCGCGAGGTAAAGGCCTACGTACAAGCTGTGATCGGAACAAGACCAATAACAGGTGACAGACTGGACGTGATTAGGGCAGCCACTGGCCAGGATACTGATCTCCAGACTGTCATCCGCTACACCAGAGCCAGCTGGCCAGGTGAGCTAGCACGCGTTCCATACATGGGTTCCATGCCGCCAGGGCACACTTGTCAGAAGCAGAAGGACTTCTCTTGTATGATGACAGAATCGTCATTCCTCGCTCAATGCAAGCAGACGTACTATCCCAGCTACATGAAGGCCATCAGGGGCTCACTAAGTGTCGCAGAAGGGTCAGCATGTCGGTGTGGTGGCCAGGGATTGGCTGCGCCATCACTGAAATGGTGAGAGCATGTGGATTTTGCCTGAAGAATAAGCCTACGCAGAGGCATGAGCCACTGATGACCACGCCCCTGCCTGGTGGTCCGTGGCAAAGAATTGCCGCTGACCTCTGTGAACAAGATGGTAAACAGTACCTCATTGTTATGGACTATTACTCACGTGACATTGAAATTGCACAGCTGACTACCACCACCAGTCAGCAAGTGATTGCTCGCCTAAAAAGCATGTTTGTCAGGTGGGGCATCCCCCTGGAGCTGGTATCAGATAATGGTACCCAGTTCACTTCAGCCGAGTTTCAAGCATTCAGTGAACAGTACAACTTCAAACACACAACGTCCAGTCCCCATTATCCACAAGCCAATGGGGCAGCAGAGCGGAGCGTTGCCACAGCAAAGCGCATCCTGCGGCAGCCAGATCCTCACCTAGCCCTTATGAGCTACAGGGCTACTCCAATCACTGCAACAGGTCTGAGTCCAGCACGACTCGCCATCGGACGACAGATCAGGACAACGGTTCCCGTCCTACCTGCGCAGCTGGCTCCGAGTCCCGTTGACTACAATGCTGTGAAGAGCAAAGACCAACATACCAAAAGTGCCTACCATTTCTTTTACAACAGACGACACTCAGCACGGCCCTTACCTGTACTGCAGTCGGGTCAACACGTCAACATCAAGTTGGATGGAGAGAAAGGCTGGAAGACTCCAGCAAAAGTCATCGCGCAGGCACCTGAGCCCAGGTCCTACTATGTCCAAACAGACCAAGGGACACTCACCTGTCAGAACCGGAGACACATCCAGGAAGTGCCGGGGTCATCAGAACAGGTCACTGCATCAGAGACTAGTGACCAGAGCCATGCCAGTTCCCTGACAAAGTCCCTTTTACCTGGTCTCCTTCCTGTCAAGAGGCTTTTGAGCAGGTGAAGATGTTGCTGAGCACCGCACCTGTGTTGGCTGCCCCGAGGCCGGACAAGCCTTTTCAATTGCAGGTGGATGCCAGCAATGTTGGTGCAGGGGCTGTACTCTTGCAGGAGGATGACCAGGGTGTGGGTAGGCCTGTCAGTTACTTTTCGCGAAAATTTAATAAACACCAACTTTTGTATTCGACAATTGAGAAGGAGGCCCTGGCACTGGTGTGGGCTCTGCAATACTTTGATGTTTATGTTGGGGCTGGGCCACATTCAGTGGTAGTATATTCGGACCACAACCCACTAACCTTTTTACACTCTTTGCAGAGCCCAAACCAGCGTCTGATGAGGTGGGCCCTGTTTTTGCAGCCTTATAATCTGGTTATCCGACACATCCAGGGTGTGGATAATGTAGTGGCAGATGCTTTGTCGCACACCCCAGGTGGTGAGTTGTAGTCATGTGCTGACCGTCTCACACTCTTCTGCTTTTCCCCGTGCTCTGTTCTTCTTAAATTGCTTTCCAGGCGCCGGTGTTGCTGAAGTTCAGGACACTGGGGGTGGTTGCAGGGGGAGATGGTGTACGTGGGTATGGCTATATATTTGAGGATGCATTTGTTATTGTATGGCTGTATTATTGTTGGAAAATGGTGTACATTTTGTTGTGGAATATAGTGTTTGTTTTGTAAGGCCCATTTGTATCTATTATTTTGTGTTTAGCTTGTTTTTTTGGTGTAATTGTGTAGAGTCCCATTAGTGGGCCTCTGTTTTAAGGGGGAGGGTGTGATGCTCTGCTTATTGTTGGTAGCTCCGTCTACCTGGTTAACCTATCTCTCTGTCCAACTAGGTGATCTAGCACAGGTGCGCGTCTATAATTGGACAGGGTATAAAAAGACCAGTGATCCATTCTGGCTCCAATCCATTTGCGGGGCAATATTCCTCCATTCTGGAGGAAGTGACCTTCCTCCTTTGGCCGATTCCGCGTTAGTTTGAACACCCCTAGACATTCTTTGCAACACATACACCCAACTGATCTTGCATACACGTTACTTTATTCTTTATTTAATAAATATTCTAAACGTTTTTCTGTCTGCGTGTGGTTTCCTTTTATGTTACATTGCCCTTGAGCCAGGTGATCGTAACAATACGCATATTGGTGACGTCATTACGTGAAGCTAAGAATTCTGGGAATTTAGTCAGTTGTTCAGGAAGATGCTAGGTTAGAAGCATGTGTTATGTATGTCGTGTGCGCTTGAGTTATTAATAAAAGACCTCAACGAGATTCAGCCTGGCATTTTCATGACAAGTATGTTTTAATAGCACAACTGCCTAGCTTAGTAGTGTAAGCACTACCTTAGGTCCTAACACAATACATAACACAGGGGTCATCTTGTAGTGCGTCATATGTTAAAAGTGGCTCCAAACTTGCTACAGCCGTGCGGTTTGAATACTCAGCAATCAGGTTTTGGTAATACTCAGAAGAATCATCAACTAAAACAGTTCTTTGGATGGCACTGTACTTCTTAAGGAAGTCAAGCACCTCTTCATCTTGGTCTGATCCAGTTATCCCACTCAGTCACTGCATTTGAAATTTTAATACCAGACTGCTGTATGAAATCCATATTAAAACTCGATATTCAGTTAGACTGGGCTCCTGGCTGGCTCGCCAAATATGTAACACTGGTTACACTGTTAATAAATTTAAGCCAGTATCTCACTGGGCTGCGACAGCTTGCGACAAATTGCGAACGTCATTCGCGAGAGAGTTTCAAAAGTGTCTTGAAACATTCGCGGGGCTTCTCAATTTCCTCGCATGAGTCACAAAGTGTCGCTTTGTCGTCGCTGAAATTTTGAACATGTTCAAAAAATTCGTGTGACAAAATTTCTCTCAAAGTAGCCGCAAATGCGTCGCTGGTGTCGCAAAGCTGTCACAAACCCTTCTCAAGTCAGTTTCCGTGAGACAGGAAGTGCGAGTGTATCTCACTGGGCCGCGACAGCCTGCGACTAGTTGGAGACACAACAATTGCGATAAAATATGCGAATATCAATTCAGTGTGATTCCAAGTGAATATTATCACTAATTTGCATATTTTATCACAATTGTTGTATCTCCAACTAGTCGCAGGCTGTCACAGCCCAGTGAGATACTACCTTTACACTACAGTATCAAAATGCAGTAAGAATGCCTTGGAGCCCTAGAGATAAATAGTAAAATTGAGTCACACACAGGAATTAATTTGAATAGACGTGTGTTATTACACAGCAACAACAACTTGGCTATTAGCCCTTCATACAGTGACCAAAATAAATAATAAACCAATGAAAATAAGATATGTACAAAAGGTGTGTGTGTGTGTGGGGGGGGGGGATCCTTTTGGTCCCTTAGTCAGTCCTTGGGCTCGAGTTTCAGTTTTATAGTTGGGGCCCAGTAAATTTGTGTCCATGTTGTCATACCAGACCATGGAGTGAGGGAAGCAAAGTTAATATGTCTTCAAATGAAACAGTCTGGCTCGCCCTCCAGTTAAGTGGAATTTACTCTTCACAAAAGCTTTGTCCTGTTGTGGACTCCAAGGATCGAGGCTGAACTTCTACTTCAGTGGATTAGTGAAGATGCCTCCTTAACATCAAACTTGACAGACCAGCCGTACAAAACAAACAAACAAACAAAAAAAAAAAACCCCACACCCTACATAGATCATATCTATAAAATTTGATTAAAGCATTCAATCATATAGGCTATATCTAGCTCCTTATTCACTGTGAAACATAAATAACCTATAATTGGAATAACACTCAAATTATATCTGTTGTACAACTAATTAAAATCACTTTTATTCTTTCTTTAACAGTGTAATATGCTTCATTTCAAGAATGTAAACATTACTCTGGTTACTGTTTTAGCAACCTTGAATTAAAGGTTTAAACTTCACATTAATAAACCGTATTACATAGGGCACAAAACATATTTAGACACATTAACAGTGAGCTGCTAGAGCTTCACTGAACACAGAATTACCTAACTTGGCAGTTTACAGCAAATAACAATAGTGATTTTGACCGCCCTTTTCACTCTTTTAACAGCCAGTGAGTTGGAATATATGCCCCACCACCACCACACACACAATAACATCACTATTCTGACAGCTTTAAGAAGCCTGGGCTACATTTACATTGCTTGTTTTTGCTCTAAACATGAAAAAAAATTCTCTATAAAGCATATATAAACAGTTAATTACTACATGTTGCATATCATTTTAAAGCTACATTACAATGGGAAGGGTTATTTATTTATTTATTTATTTATTTATTTATTATTTTTAATGGGCACCCTGTGAGACCCTCCCGTCATTACAGTAGGATAGAAAGTAAAACATTTTTTTCCAGTAACATGGCTCAGACAGAAGGGCTGCTCATGAGAAACTGTCTGACAGTTCATTCTCTGATACAGATCATAAATGTGTACACAATCAAAATTACACTGTATATTTGCTATTTTTCAATGCCATTTTGCCTGAAAGTAACCAATTAAGTATTTTCCTATTTGCATTAGTGCTAGATGTTGAAAACTAAAAAGCTGTCACATTTTTATCCCTATGTTTCTTTGGACACTACATTTATTACTCAGTGTCATTCAGAAATAATGACTAGAATACGAGAACCTGCCAGGTATGTTGCACTAAGCTCTGCTGGTCCGAATGGAGTAGTGAAGTACAGCATGACCCTTTAATCCTCAACTACAAAGAAATGAAGCAGCAGCAGTGTTACCGTATAAAAAGTTTCCATTTCTTGTTTTTGCTCAAAACACAAAAATAATTTTTTCTTTTCTGTCTGAATTTTTTCAGGGCAATTTTTGATATGTGAAGTGAGAACAGCAAACCTTGAGCATTATTGTTGGGTTCAATAGCCACTTCATGAAGGGATATTTATAATAAAGATATTTATCAAATATTAGCTGCCTTGCAGCAGTATATTTCTATTGGCCCTTCATGGTTCTCTCCAGTGACTACTGTAGTGCATCCTGAAGATCAAATGGATACTGCTGAGCCATATTTCCCAACCCGTCCATCTCAGGTGACTGAAGAGAAGCAGTAGAGCTAGCAGAAGGAAGATTGAGTCAATGCAAATAGCATAAATATCACTGCAGCCCTCAAAACATGCTTGTCATGTTGAGAGACTCTGTGCCATAATTCTTGGCCGGTCATGCTTGTAGCCTGTTTTCAAGGCAAACCATCAGTTGCTTTTCAGGTGAAGGGTGGAGAAGGGCACACACTCCCTTACTGACAAGAAGAGAAGCCAGATAGCAAATGGTCATTGCTTCTCATCCACTACATACCACCATTATTATGCTCATAACTACCTTAAAGTGGACTGTCCACTCGGTTTATTTCATTTTCTTCTTATTTGTAAAGAATATGCATATTGTGCATGTTAGCATAGTCTGCAAACCTCCTTTTGAAAGTTGCACATGCACTGATTCTTTACCAAACCACTGACCGCCTTCAGCTATTTCAGTTTCAAGGTATATAGAACTATGTGAGCACTTCAATAGAAGTAGAAGATAAATGGACAATGCATGTCCTTTTATTGCCAAACAAGAGACCTATGTTTACATTTGCTGGCTGCTTGGTTTTGTGTGTGTGTGTGTGTGTATAGAATAGTACATTGTAAAGGAGAACTAATCCATTTTGTACAATTTCTTATATGAAGGCTATGTACTTCTAACATGTAGAAACAATTCAATAAATGCTGCATGTAGCTAGAAATAATGATTTCCTTCATTCATATTAATTTTATTATATTTAGAGTTCAAAATAGTTTATTTAGTCATTTTGTTCACACTTCATAACACTTCTGATCTTGTCAACATAAGGAATAAAATACAAGGTTTCCTGTTACAGGAAAATAAATCAATCAATGACAGGATGGTGTGATGAGTTTCAGCCATTCACTTTTACCACTCAATTGCAGTAGGAAGCCAGGACAATGTGCAACTGATGGATCTTAAATTCAACGGTCCAGTGGAAGTCTTGGTGCAAATCTGCTCTGGATTTGGGCTTTTCTGGATCAGCTCCAATAGTTAGGCAAGACATGTTCTCAGCATCTCCCAAAGGCTGGAAGCCATAATCATGCTCCTGAGGGGGTTGAGATCTTGCTAAACTGGAGCTTGAATTATATTCATCATCATCAGAATCATATTCTTCTTCATTAGGTACAGAGTCTTCAGTATGTAGAAATCCTTGATCTTTTACATTTCCCTCTTTCATCCTTTTCTCCACCCTCTAAATTCTGCTCGTACTTGACTTCTGCTTTTAAAGTTTTGAAAAAACCTCATCTCATCTGTCAACATGTCTATATTTCTTCTCCATTTCAGTTTTTGCTGTTTGTTCCATTTCTTCTGTGCTTCCATACTCACCTTTTTTCTTTGATTCAGTCTTTTTACCATCAAACTTCAAGCTCTTGTTCTGTCTATTCAGCAGGTATTTCTTGATCCTTCACCATCCACACTCCTGCGTCTTCTATTTCAGTGTCTGGGCATCTCCCAAAGCGATCAGCTCGCGAGAGCACAGGCCCCTGCTGATTTGATTTGGCCACTAATCTCTCTTGGTCGGCATATTCCTGTCCAGCACCCATCTGTCATACGTCATCCACGTTTCACAAAAATCGCTCCTTTTCTCTCAATTCCTTCACCAATTATTATTTTTAGCAGAAAGGTAGGTCTGCCTGGGATGCATACAGCATCTATCCCAATTTGCATAATTGCAATTAATAATGAAGACATGGAGTAATTAAGCCCTAGGAAGCAGTTTCCACACAAATTGCTTCTTCTCCCTCAATGCTTCACTGATTTTTATTCTTTCTTGCATGAAGGTAGGGGTATCTAGGGTGCATATAACTTCTACCCCACTCTGGAACCATCTAGTCCAGAAGGAACGATCTGAAGTGGGCCACCTTGCACAGTTCTACTCTCAGATATTTGATCTGGACTGATAGAGTAGAACTGCGCAAGGTAGCCCAGTTTTGATTGTTCCTTCTAGACTAGACGGGGCCAGAGTGAGCTACACCATCATTGATGGTCTCATTTCCTTTTCTTATCACAGGAAATAGTTTCCACTTTGTTAGAGATTTCAGTTGTTGCACTCCAATCTGATTGGGCTTGTCTTGTTTGTTCTTCTGGAAAAGTTTGGATGGCCACTTGATGTTTTTGCTCTTGTTTCCTATGGTATAAAACTGACAACACACAACAAATACCAGGGCACAAAGTACCACTGGCAGAAGATATGTATTATGCTTTCTGGTATTCTATAGAATAATCAATCTGTCTCGAGAGAAGTGATGGGTCATTTACTAGTAATGAGACACCAGTAGAAAATTGTCAACTGACAGAAACTTAAGAACCATTTCTACTGCAGCTGATGGAAGTAACCAGAGTAACTTGTACAACCCCAATTCCAAAAAAGTTGGGATGCTATGTAAACTGTAAATAAAAACAGAATATGATGATTTGCATATCATAGAAACCCTACAGCATGTTTCATTGAAAATAGTACAAAGACGACATGTCAAATGTTCAAACAGATATTTTATTGTTTTTTGAAAAATATATGTTCACTTTGAATTTGATATCAGCAACACATTTCAGAAAAGTTGGGATGGGGCAACAAAAGACTGAAAAAGTTGTGTAATGCTAAAAAAAAATTTTTTTTAATAAATTTGGTTAATTGGCAACAGGTCAGTAACATGATTGGGTCTAAAAAGAGCATACCAGAGAGGCGGAGTCTCTCAGAAGTAAAGATGGGGAGGGGTTCACCGCTCTGTGAAAGACTGCGTGGGCAAACAGAGCAACAATTTAAGAATAACGTTCCTCAATGTAAAATTGCAAAGAATTTGGGGATCACACCATCTATGGTACATATCATCATTAAAAGATTCAGAGAATCGGGGAAATCTCTGTATGCAAGAGACAAGGCTGAAAACTGACCCTGGATGCCTGTGATCTTCAGGCCCTCAGGCGACACTGCATTAAAAGCAGACACGTGTCTGTAGTGGAAATCACTGTATGGGCTCAGGAACACTTCAGAAAACCATCGTCTATGAAAACAGTTCATTACTGCATCCACAAATGCAAGTTAAAACCAGATATAAACAATATCCAGAAACACTGCCACCTTCTCTGGGCCTGAGCTCTTTTATGATGGACTGAGGCAAAGTGGAAAATTGTCCCGAGATCTGACAAATCAAAAGTAGAAATTCTTTTTAGAAATCATGGACACCACTTCCTTCAGGCTAAAGAGGAAGGGGGGCCCATCCAGCTTGTTAGCAGTGCACAGTTCAAAAGTCAGCATCTGTGATGGTATGAGGGGGCATTAGTGCACATGACATGGGTAGCTTGTACATCTGGGAAGGCATCATTAATGCTGAATGATATAAACACGTTTCAGAGCAATATGCTGCCATCCAGACAAAATCTTTTTCAGGGAAGGCCTTCCTTCTTTCAGCAAGACAATGCCAAACCACTTTCTGCACATATTAAAACTGCATGTCTCCGTAATAAGAGTCCAGGTGCTAAACTGGCCTGCCTGCAGTCGAGACCTGTCTCCCATTTGAAACATTAGGTGCATTATGAAGTGCAAAATACGACAAAGGAGACCCTGAACTGTTGAGCAACTGAAATTGTATATCAGGCAAGAATGGGATGACATTTTCTCTTTCAAAACTACAGCAGTTGCTCTCCTCAGTCCCCAAATGTTTAGTGTTGTTAAAAGTAAAGGTGATACAACACAGTAGTAAACATGCCCCGTCCCAGCTTTTCTGAAATGTGTTGCTGACATCAAATTCAAAATGAGCATATATTTTTCACAAAACAATAAAATTTCTCAGTTTCAACATTTAATATGTTGCCTTTGTACTATTTTCAATGAAATATAGGGTTTCCATGATTTGCAAATTATCACATTCTGTTTTCATTTACAGTTTACACAATGTCCCAACGTTTTTGGAATTGGGGTTGTATTTCCTCCAAATTACACCACTTATAAATGTAGATTTTTTTAAGTGGAGATCATCTAGCCAATAGTTGTTCTGAGGCATACATGATTATGTAAAGGCACTTCAAGTTTCGTTGTTACATACATTTCTGCATCTCAAAATATTGTGAAAAAAAAATTTATAAGTTATTGAAGAAAATAATATTCTAGACTCATTAGACAAACTAAAAGTTTCAAGCATGTTTCCATTTTAATTTTTATAGTTATGGCCTACAGATTTAAAAAAAACAACCAACCCACCTCAAAATAGAGCATTTCATTTCATGTTTGAGTAAAATAGTATAAATACTGTGCATCTCTTGGTCTAATTAAGTACATGCAACCACAATCATAGGGAAGACTACAGGGTAAGCCAAAGGTCATTGCTGAAAAGGCTGGCTAGAAAAGGTGCACAAGCAACAAAGATGACTGCAGCCTTGAGAGTATTGTCAAGAAAAGTTGATTCAAGAACTTGGGAGTGTTTCACAAGGAGTGGACTGAGGCTGGTGTCAGTGCATCAAGAACCACCATGCACAGACATCTTCAGGAAAGGGGCTACAACTATCACAATCCTAATATCAAGCCACTCCTGAAACAGAGACAATGTCAGAAGCATCTTACTTGGGCTAAGGAGAGAAATAATTGGATTGTTGCTAAGTGGTCTAAAGTCTTCTTTTCAGATGAAAGCAAATTTTGCAATTCAATTCATTTGGAAATCAAGGTCTGAGAGCCTGGAAGAAGAGTGGAGAGGCACAGAATCCAAGGTGTTTGAAGTCCAGTGTGAAGTTTCCACAGTCTGATGATTTGGGGCACCATGTCATCTGCTGGTGTTGGTCTATGGTGTTTTATCAAGTCCAAAAAATCAATGCAGCCATCTACCAGGAGGTTTAGGAGGCCTTCCTGCTTCTATCTGCTAACAACCTTTATGGAGATGCAGATTTCCTTTACCAGCAGGACTTAGCACCTGCCCACAGCCCCAAAACTACTACCAAATGGTTTGCTGACCATGATATTCCTGTGCTTGATTGGCCAGCCAACTCACGTGACCTGAACCCCAGAGAGAATCTATGGGGTATGGGTCAAGAGGAAGATGAGAAACACCAGACCCAAAAATGCAGATGAGCTGAAGGTCACCATCAACGCAACCTGGGCTTCAAGAACACCTCAGCAGTGCCACAGGCTGATCACCGCCATGCCATGCTGCATTGATGCAGTAATCCGTGGTAAAGGAGCCCCAACTAAGTATTGAGTATATAAATTAGCATACTTTTCAGAAGTTGGACATTTCTGTATTGTAAATCCTTTTTGATTAATTTTACAAAATATTTTAATAATTTGAGGTACTAGATTTCTGATTTTCATGAGCTATAAGCCATAATCATCAAACTTGAATACAAAAAGGCTTGAAATTTCTTTTTTTTTTGTTAAAACAAAAAAAACCTTGAAATTTCAGTTTACATGTGATTAAGATGTTCTGTATTCAAGTTTACATTTTGTATTAAGTTACAAAAAAAAACCCCACCACTTTCATGATGTTCTCATGGTTTGAGATGCATTAATAGACAATCTTGAAAAAAAAGTATCATCTCTCAATTGAGAAACTTCCACTTGTGTCTAGCAGAAAGCATTTCTCCATAAATGTGTGTATAAATCTTGGACTACATTGTCCTGCCCAAGTCAAGAATGTGAGAGCACTTGTTCACCTGGGATTGAATTTAGGTCTCTGGTGCAACAGACCAGAGCTCTACACCTGTGCCACAAGGTGGTGTTATAAGACCTAGATGCAGAGACAAGATTTTGCAGATAAAGGGTGTTTACTTGATAGCAGGGAAGAAATATCCAGACAGCAAGAAGACAATAAATCAGAAGTACAGTCCAGGCAAGGGTCAAAATTCAATGTCTGTCAGAAATAGCATCCTGGGGCATCGTGGCTCAGGTGGATAAGGTGCCATACCATAAATCCAGGGACCCGGGTTCGATTCCGACCCAAGGTCATTTCCTGATCCCTCCCCGTCTCTCTCCTGCTCATTTCCTGTCTTTACACTGTCCTATCCAATAAAGGTGAAAAAAGCCCCAAAAAAAATCTAAAAAAAAAAGCATACAATCCAAAATGACAGGCAAAAACAAAGTCCATGAGGCAGACAAGGAGACAACTCAAATCATAAACTCAGGAATAGGCTTAGTCACTGGGTTTGAACAGAATGTCAACTCAAGATTGAGCAAAGAACTCAGGAAAACGGGGGACTTAAATAAGCACATTGGGTTCCGGCTGAGTGAACGCTGGCGCAACTGGCTGCCGCTGCTCACCGGCAACTTCTAACTACTTATAAAGTGATTTTAAGGCTTTTAACGTTATTTGGACCGATGAACTATGTAAGGTTCTCATATGGGAGTTTCATCCCACATAGCCGGATCGACAATTGAGCTGACTCTCCCATGTGGATCTGTGCTGCGTGCGACTTGTTAGCTTACCTGTCCTATCATATCCAGCCTCACCTGGCTCTGCTTGCCCTGGCGTCCAAGGGACTGGGTCCCTGTGCACAATGTGGTCCGATATAATATATATATCTGGTCCATGATTATCTGGCCTCTCCTGTTGCTGGTCCACCAACCCGCGACTGGTTTGCTCCAGTACTCAGCTGCGGAGCTTCTCCGGCTATGTTTCCACCTGTCTGCGCCTCCGCCGGCTTTACTTCACCTTCATCCGGACATCGCCTCCCAGCCTTGCCGGAGATACATTCACCGTGGATCCCACCGGAGCCTTCATCAAGACACCTCAACAACAATAAAATTCATCTGGTCCATCTCTTGTCGCCCTCCACAAAACACCGGTCAAGTTGTTGACCACAGTGTGCTAGCCAGCCCGGCTCGGTTGGCTAACACTGCTGTCATAGGCGACAACACCACTGTCAACTTCGGTCTACTCAACCTCCGCTCCCTTACGAGCAAAGGGTCTCTCATCCAGGATCTCCTCATTGACCGTAAGTTTGACGTTCTCTGTTTAACCGAGACATGGCAACAACCTAATGACTTTTCCCAACTCAATGAATCAACTCCTCCGGGGTTTGTTTACATCTGTCAACCTCGTGGCTCCGGCCAGGGAGGAGGTCTCGCGATAATTTACCGCAATAAATGGAACATCTCGCCAGTGTCTCTACCTGCCTTCAGCTCCTTTGAATTTACTGTATGTCAACTGTCTGGATCTACTCCCACCATCATTGCAATTGTCTACCGCCCCCCCAAACCAAACAAAAACTTAAATGATTTTGCTGCTCTGCTGACACACCTCTCCACTCTCTCACCAAACATTATTCTGTTGGGAGATTTCAACATCCACATGGACAATATCAACAACACTCTTACCAGAGACTTTTCATCCTGCCTTGAGAGTTTCGGTTTTCAGCAGCACACCAATGTTCCTACTCACTCCAAAGGTCACATCTTGGACTTAATTTGTTGCTCTGGTATCTCCCCCCTTGACTGTACAGCAGATGAACTCCCTATTCCTCCTCTCATTTAATACCAAACTCTCTCTCCACTACTAAGCTCCCTCATCTTATTTCTTTCCGTAATATAAAGGATATCAACTTGAATTCTCTCTCCTCTAGCATTGACTCCCTTTTGGACATTCACAATTTAACCACCCCGGAAGAGCTGGTCTCACAGTACAACACTGGCCTTCACACCATCCTTAATTCCCTTGCTCCACTAAAAACCAGGTCTGTCTCCTCCTCCCGTTCTGCTCCCTGGTTTACACCTGAACTTCGGCTCATGAAAGCCAAAGGCCGACAACTTGAGCAACTTTACAAGAAACTGGACTATCTGTTCATAAAGACATGTACAACAATCATGTACTTCATTACAAGGACTGTATTGCTCAAGCCAAATCCAACTATTTCTCTGGTATAATCTGTTCTAATGAAGGTAACACCAAATCACTGTTTTCACTGCTCAAGAACTTCAGCCAACCCCCAGACTCCCTGCCACCTCACCTGTATTCACCTGCTTTCTGTAACTCCCTCATGTTATTCTTTGCTGAAAAAAATCCAAACAATTCACCAGCATCTCGGTTCACAATCCACCCCTATCAGTTTACCTGAACTTCCTCCACCCTCTCACTCCTTCTCCTCCTTCCAGCTTCCCACCGCCTCAGAAATCTCAGATCTTATCTGTAAGTCTAAGCCATCCACATGTCAGCTGGACCCCCTCTCTACTGTTCTTGTTAAAGCCTGCCTTCCTTCTCTGGTCCCTCTCATCTCTGCCATCATCCATTCCTCTCTTTCCACTGGAACTGTTCCTAGATCCTTCAAGACTGCTGCAATAACACCAATATTGAAAAAACCCAGTGCTGATCCTACCAACTTCAATAACCTATGCCCTATCTCTAATCTACCCTTCATTTCCAAAATTCTTGAAAAAACAGTAGCTAATCAACGCCACTTCCATCTGTCTCACAACAACCTGTATGAACAGTTTCAGTCTGGTTTCCGTCCCCTCCATAGCACAGAAACAGCTCTAATCAAAATCACCAACGCTGTCCTCATGGCAGCTGATTCTGGTTTACTCACCATCCTCATCCTCCTTGACCTGAATGCAGCCTTCGATACCATTGGTCACTTCACCCTCTTCAATAGATTAGCATCCATTGGTATCACTCACACCCCCCTTGACTGGTTTAAATCTTATCTCTCCTGCCGCACTCAGTTCATTCAGCTTAAATCTTTCACATCCCACCCTTCCCCTGTCACTTCAGGTGTGCCCCAGGGCTCTGTCCTGGGGCCCCTCCTTTCCATCATTTATCTCCTTCCCCTTGGCAACATCTTACGTAAATATAACATCAGTTTCCACTGCTATGCGGATGACACCCAGCTCTACCTCTCCAGTAAACCCACTTCCAACCTCCCACTCTCCTCCCTTACTGACTGCCTAGCAGATATAAAAACCTGGTTCTTCTCCAACTTCCTCAAACTAAACAGTGACAAAACTGAGGTTCTCCTCATTGGCACCAAATCGTCACTATCCAAAATTGACAGTTTCTCTCTTTATATTGACAATTGCTCCATCTCCCCCTCCCCACAGGTTAAGAGTCTGGATGTCATCCTCGACAGCATTCTTTCCTTCCAATCCCACATTAATAAC
Organism: Neoarius graeffei; assembly: GCF_027579695.1. Classification (NCBI taxonomy): domain Eukaryota; kingdom Metazoa; phylum Chordata; class Actinopteri; order Siluriformes; family Ariidae; genus Neoarius; species Neoarius graeffei. The sequence continues at coordinate 31,949,341 of NC_083592.1, forward strand.
ATTACCCGGTTTGCGTATTTCCATTTATGCAATATCAACCATCTCCGCCCCTCCCTTACTCCCCATGCCACTGCTATTCTTGTCCACAGCCTCGTCACTTCTCGTCTGGATTACTGCAACTCCCTCCTCTCTGGTCTCCCTCACAAATCTGTCCATAAGCTCCAACTGGTCCAGAATTCAGCTGCCCGCATCATCACCAGAACCCCCTCCATCCACCACATCACGCCCATCCTGCAGCAGCTCCACTGGCTCCCAGTCAAGTTTCAAATTGAATTCAAAACCCTTCTGTTAACTTTCAAGGCCATCCACAACCTCGCTCCCCCATATCTGTCCGATCTCCTCCACGTTGCCACTCCCTCTCGTTCCCTCAGATCTTCTTCTTCCATCCACTTGACTGTCCCCTCTGCCCATCTCACCACCATGGGGAGCAGAGCTTTCAGCCGCTCTGCTCCCCGGCTTTGGAACTCATTACCTCCCGAACTTAGAAATATCAACTCCCTTCCACATTTCAAATCCTCACTCAAAACACACCTGTTCAAACTTGCTTTTCAATTTTAATCACTGCACTGTCAAATTTTTAATTCTGAATTGTAACTTGTTTTAATGGTTTTTTTTTCTTTTTGTAATTTTAATGTGTATTTTATGGTTTGTCTCATTTTTGTACATTGTCCTTGGGTGCTAGAAAGGCGCCTTTAAATAAAATGTATTATTAACCACGGTCAGGTGAACAAAATACACAGATAATTCAACCAAACAAGACACTGAGGAACCCACATGGCCAAAAAAGGAATGGCAGTCACAAAGTCATGACAGAACCCCCCTCCCTATGAATGTCTCCTAATGTTCCTTTTGGGGCGATCAGAATGTCTCTGGTAGAAGTCCTTGATGAGATCTGGGTCCAGAATGTCTCAGGCTGGGACCCAGGACTGCTCCTCTGGGCCATACCCCTCCCAGTCCACCAGATATTGCAAGCCTTCTCGAACACAATGGGAGTCCAAGAGATGGTCAACTGTGTAAACTGACTCACCATCAATGATTCTAGGGGGTGGTGGGGATCTGGTTGCAGAGCCAGTGGGCTGGTGGTAACAGGTCATAGACGGGAGACATGGAAGGTGGGATTAATATGCATGGCCCAGGGAAGTTGAAGATGATGAGACTGGATTAATCCTCCTCAAGACCTTGAAGCGTCCCCATGAATCATGCCAGACACATCTGGCACTGCTGGACAAAGCTCTGGGCTGAAGGCACCCCGATATCTGGGAACAGTGGAGGTTGAAACCTGAACTGGCACTTAAAAGGTGAGAGACCTGTAGAAGAGCAACACGGTGTTATGAGCATATTCCGCCCAGATGACATATTTGCTCCAAGATGAAGGGTCAGTGTAAGCCAAGTCTTGGTTAAACCTCTCTCTGTCCATTAGATTCTAGGTGGAAGCTAGAGGAAAGGCTGACAGTGGGCCCCAATTAGATTGCAGAAGGCCTTCCAGAACTGTGACGTGAATTGGAACCCACGATCAGAAACTATATCCAGAAGAAGACCAAAGATTCTGAATACTTGGTGATAAACAATCGCAACAGTCTCATGAGCAGAAGGGAGTTTGGGTAAAGGAACAAAACAGCAAGCCTTGGAGAAATGGTCCACAATAACTAAAATGACAGTATTACCTGAGGGGGAGGGGTGCAATGAAGTCCATGGAGATATGGGACCAGGGGTGTTGGCAAGCAGCAACAAAGGACCACCAGAACGACCTCTTAAACTAATTGTCTTGCTTGTGCTGGGATGGTTTTTCAGCTGTGAGGAATGCCCCAGTTGTAGGACCTGGGAGCACACAGTTTTTTTTTAAAGGTCATTCTGAAGGTCCATTACCAGGATCTGGCCCCATCTGCTGGGCTTGCTGCACCGCCGGCTCAATTCCCCAACATACAAGATATTAGATTCAGGAAGGATGGTCGCCAATGTGCTCTCACAGTCATAGTTCTGAAAAAGCTTAGACAGAGCATCTGGTTTCTGATTCTTAGAGCCAGGGCAATAAGACAACACAAAATGAAACCTATGAAAAAGGCCCACGTTGCCTGATGAGGATGGAGACATTTGACTTTCTGCACATACTCCAAATTTTTGTGGTCCGTCCACACCAGGAAAGGATACTGGGTCCCTTCAAGCCAATGTCACCATTCCTCCAAGGCCAGTTTGGATGGCAGGAGTTCTCCATCACCCACATCGTAATTTCTCTCAGCAGGAGACAGGCGAGATCAAGGCACAAGGGTGGAGCTTGCCATCTGCAGGATGCTGGGACAGAACTGCACCCACTGCCACATCTGAGGCATTTACTTCAACGAGAAGAGGGAGTGAAAGATCAAGTAAAATACGGATAAGGGTTGAAGTAAACCTCACCTTAAGATCTTAAAAGGTCTTCTCAGTTTCCAGAGACCAGACTGCTTCTTGGTTAGGTTAGACAGAAGTGCAGCCACTGAGCTGAAATTTCAATGGATGTCCAATAAAAATTTGCAAAACCAAAGATGTGTTGAACCTTCTTGATAGAGGTGGGCTGAGGCCAGTCACAGACAACTTGAGTCTTTTTGGGGTCCATGCAAAGGTTCTCCTTGGACAAGATAAACCCCAAAAAGGAAACCTTGGAAACATGAAATTCGCACTCCTTGGGTTTCATGGAAAGATGGTTGTCAAGAAGGCACTGGAGAACAGCTCTGACATGAATGAACATGCTCATGAAGGGACTTCGAGAATACCAGATCATCCAGATTGACAGACAGACCGGTTCAACATCCCTCAGGACGTCGTTGACAACTGCCTGGAAGACAGCTGGGACGTTGATTAACCCAAATGGCATAACCAAATACTCATAATGTCCTGTTGGTATGTTGAAAGCAGTGTTCCACTCATCTCCCTCCCAGATCCATACCAGGTAGTAGGCATTGTGAAGGTCTAACTTGGTGAAAATTGTCACTCCCTGAAGCCACTCAAAGGCTGAAGACATAAGGGTTAAAAGATAACAGTTTCTCATGGTGATCTTGTTCAGCACATGGTAAATTGATACAGGTTCGAAGACCATCCCCCCCCAAAAAAAAGAACCCTGCTCCAACGGAAGATGAAGGATGGATTATTCTGGCATCTAGAGTCCCCGATATACTCTTCCATAGCTTTGATCTCAGCAGCCAAGAGAAGGGGAAGATTTTACCACATGGAGAAAAAGTTTGTGGAAAGAAGTCAGTGGCACAATCATAAGGCCTGTGAGGAAGCAGTAATGCAACTCTTTTCTTACTAAAAACCAGGTAAAGGTCACTCCCGTCACAATACTTCCCTGCCTGGATGGAACTGCACTTTTCAGGGCATGATGAGCGAAAGTGGCCCAGTTTCCCGCAATAGAGGCAACACTTCTCCCGCATTCTACAGTTTCATTTAGCTTGGGGACAAACTCTGGATGTCCTGTGACCACTGCAAAGGACTCAGGGCTGAACCACTGGGACAAAGCTCAGGTTGCTCTTCATGCCTCCTCTCATACAGTCGGTTGTCAAGCCAGATCGTCTGGTCAACCAGGGATTCACAGTCCGTGGCTGGCTCCCTCGTTGCCAAGTCATCTTTGATGCAATTAGACAGACCATGATGGAAAGCAGTAATGAGCACTTCCATATTTCACCTGCTTTCTGGTGCCAGGGTGCGGGAACTGCACAGCATATGCACAGCTACACTGGAATTGCCCTGACACAGCTGGAAAAATCTGTTGGCCACCCCTCTGGTCGAACACTCACTGCATCTCATCTGTGACACTCTGGTAGTTGTTACAGGAGGGGCCGTGCTGATCCCATATGACAATTCGTGAGGGAAGGTGAAGGACTGGAGCTTGAAGGTAAGAGAACACTGGGTTAAGAAACCTCGACATATGGGGTCAGTCATTTTTCATTTCAAAATTCGTCACATTCTCACAGATTGTCTGGTCAACCAAGGACAAAGGGGACAGGCACCCTCTTCTTTCACAGCCATGTATTTGTAATGTGAAGAATTTGGTTTTGGATCGTCTTGGTTGAAATATCCCTGGAAAAGATGTTGGCTTGAAGGCAACATATGTTGTTAAGGAATCTCAATGTATGCATTAATGGTGCCATCACAGAAATTACCTTTGCCTAAAGCACTGGGACAACCCCATACCATGACAGACCCTGGCTTTTGGCCTTGTTGCTGGTAACAGTCTGGATAGTCCTTTTGGTCTGGAGCACAGGGCAATTTTTTTTTCTAAAAAAAAAGGGATAGTTCAGGATTTTTGACATGAATCTGTATGGCATCCCCATCAATAGTGTCGTGCAAACACACTGACTTACCCCTGACAGCATCCTGTGAGTCCAGTTCTTGTCCAGTTTTGGTCCAGATGAAAGTAGTCCGGCAAGTTTGTTGGGGTCACGAAAGTAAAACGTTTTTCGTCTCAAAACAGTATGTGTTCAAAAGAGTGATATATTTGCATCACAAAACCGTTGCCAAATAAAAAGTCAGACCTCGAAATCGCTTGGCACTATTTTCTCTCCCTTCTTATCACTGCGCGCTGCCGCCAGGTGACAGCTACAGCTGTTTCATTCATTGTTTACTGCTAGCAAAGTTAGCGACAACATGTCTGACTACGACAGCGACGTTGAAAACATTGATTTCATCTCACAGCCAAAGGGATATCTTTATGAACCCGAATATACAGATGAAGAAATTCACCAGATGGAGTTAGAACGGGCAGAGAGAGAAAGGGTGGACAGAGAAGTGGAAGAAGGTGAAGCTGGAGCCGCAGCTGGAGCTCTCAAATTAGTTTGTTAGCGCCGCTGATCTGAACTCCTAATCACTGCCAAACAATGGGAAAGGTGTTGATTCCTGCGCAGATGTCAACATGACAGCGCGCAGTGATACCGAGGGAGACAAAATATAGCGCCAAATAATTGCGATGTCTGACTTTTTATTTGGCAACGGTTTTGTGATGCAAATATATCACTCTTTTGAACACATACTGTTTTGAGAAGAAAAACGTTTTACTTTCGTGACCCCAACAAACTCGCCGGACTACTTTCGTCTGGACCAAAACTAGACAAGAACTGGACTCACAGGATGCTGTCAGGGGTAAGTCAGTGTATTTGCACGACACTGTTGACGGGGATGCCATACAGATTCATGTCAAAAATCCCGAACTATTGCTTTAATGGTAGGCTGCTTAATGGTTCAGATAAGTACAAAAGCATATCGTCCGTGTAAAGGGATACCTTATGTTCAGTGTTATTCCTCTGTATGCCTTTGATTAAGATATTGTCACGTAGGGCAATCGCTAGAGGTTCAATTGCCAGAGCGAATAGGAGTGGCGATAGAGGGCAGCCTTGCCTGGTCCCACGGCGCAATGGGAAGAAGGAGGATAAGTTATCGTTTGTACGAATCACTGCTAATGGGAGAGAGTAGAGAACATGAATCCAAGATACGAACTTTGCACTAAATCCAAATTTTTTTTAGAGTGTAAAAGAGGTAATCCCACTCCACCCGATTAAACGGTTTCTCAGCATCGAGTGATAAAAGCACCTCAGGAGTGTCTTGTGGAGTGGGATTATAAAGGATATTCATTAATCTGCGTATATTAAAAAATGACTGACGATTTTTAATAAAACCAGTCTGATCATCGGAAACCACAGAGGGTAGAACATTTTCTAAGCGGAGGGCTAACATTTTGGCTAACAATTTACTGTCAACGTTCAATAAAGAGATTGGTCGAAAAGAGCTGCATTCTAGTTTGTTTTTACCTTTTTTATGGATTAATGATATAACAGCTTGTCTCGTAGTTTCAGGTAGTGAGCCAGAGTCAAATGATTCTTCATAGACTAGAAGTAGGATTGGAACAAGTTAATTGGCAACTTTTTTAAAGAATTCACTCGGATATCCATCCGGTCCAGGGGATTTCCCATTTTGCATGGACCTGGCCGCAGTAATAAATTCTTCCTTGGAAAATGGACTCTCTAATTTGGTGGCAGTTTCTTCGTCAATTTTGGGAATGTTAAGGTTGCTAAAAAAAAAAAAAAAAAAAAAAAAGAGTCAAACAGAGATTCATCATTACTAGATTCTGTGGTATAGAGCCTTGAATAATACATATGGAAACATTGATTAATCTCTAAAGGATCTGTAATTTTAACTCCCACCTCTTTGTTTATCATAGTTATAGCTTGACTAGCATTTTCTTGACGTAGCTGATGAGCCAAAATCTTGCCGGTCTTTTCACCATATTCGTATGTCTTATGCTTTGATTTATTAGATTTTCAGCATGCCTTGTAGACAAAAGATTAAATTCAGTTTGAAGGGTTAATTGTTGCTTAAACAAATCAGGTGATGGAGAGTGGGCCAATGCTTCATCAAGTTGGAGGATATCTTTGCTTAATTTTTTGAGGCATTGATTCAGGTTTTTTTTTTAAATATAGGCACCATATATGATATGATTTGTCCCCTAAGATATGCTTTCATCGATTCCCAAATGACAGAAGAGGGCATTCCTGGAGTTTGATTACGCGCTAAATATTCAGTTATCTCATTTGAAACAAACTTGACAAATCTGGTATCAGAAAGAAGTAATGTATTGAAACACCATGGGCAAAAACTGGAGTGTGTAGTTGGTATACATAAAGTCATCAATAGTGGGGCATGATCCGATATTACTATGGCCTGATATTCACATTCTCTGACCAACGGAAGTAATTTACTGTCTAGAAAAAAATAATCTATGCGTGAATATGTTTTGTGCATGTAGGGTTTCGAAAGCGCCAAGCGTCAGCCATGTTTTATGAGTCAAGAAATAGTTTAATTGCCTGTGCTGCTTTAGATGGAGTTGTAGTTCTAGGTGAGCTGCGATCTAGAGTGGATGATAACGCACAGTTCATGTCTCCTAGTATGAGATGATGTGTGTCTATATTAGGAAGATGCAAAAAAAAAAACTAGTAAAAAAAAGTACTGTCATCCCAATTTGGTGCATACAGATTTGCCAGTATGATAAGGGTGTTATTTAATTTGCCTACCACTATTATATAACGACCTGCAGAATCTGCCTCTACATTGGACATAACAAATGGAACGTTTTTATTGATGAGAATGGCAGTTCCTCTAGATTTGGAATGAAAATTTGAATGGTGGGGCAGCACGGTGGTGTAGTGGTTAGCGCTGTCGCCTCACAGCAAGAAGGTCTGGGTTCGAGTCCCGTGGCCGGCGAGGGCCTTTCTGTGCGGAGTTTGCATGTTCTCCCTGTGTCCGCGTGGGTTTCCTCCGGGTGCTCCGGTTTCCCCCACAGTCCAAAGACATGCAGGTTAGGTTAACTGGTGACTCTAAATTGACCGTAGGTGTGAATGTGAGTGTGAATGGTTGTGTGTGTCTCTGTGTCAGCCCTGTGATGACCTGGCGACTTGTCCAGGGTGTACACCGCCTTTCGCCCGTAGTCAGCTGGGATAGGCTCCAGCTTGCCTGCGACCCTGTAGAACAGGATAAAGCAGCTAGAGATAATGAGAATGAGAGAATTTGAATGGTAAAACTGACCCACCCACCCCCCTCTTAGTCTAAAATGATCAAAGGTGGTCAAGTGGGTTTCTTGGAGGAAGGCAATCCCTGCATTAAGCTGATTCAGATGTGAAATTACTTCTTTACGTTTTACTGGATGGTTTAAGGATTTCACGTTCCAGCTAACAACGGTGACCTGACAACCTCCTGATTTATTCACATTCACATGATGTGGCCTAGCCACAGTCTGTTGTAGAGAGCACACATTCCAAGATACAGTAGTGTATGATGGTCTTTGTTAGTTGAGCATGTGTAAAGAGGGACCCCTCCTCTAACATATTGACGGAGAAAAAAGAAAAAAGATAAGAAAAGAGAGAAAAAAAAGTAAAACTTTGGTGCAATGGTTTCCCTTCCCCTGTCACTTAAAAGAACACAGTGACTACTAAACCCCTCCCAAAAACATCCACACATTAAATGCTTGTATGAGGAACTACTAGTCTAACAGATTGTTCTGCTCTTCTATAATTTCAACAAGTAATTTTAAGGTTGTGACATTTTTTAATTAAAAAAAAAAAGTAAAGGTGGCGCCTATTAAACAACAATCAAGCACCCCCTGGGATTTCTTGATCATTCTGTGTCCATGAGTACAATTATATAACAAAAACGACTAATGATTCAAATGGTTAATTTGACAGATCGTGAGAGAGACGGGGGTTCATCCAAAACCTTAGGTGGTGCTTTAGATGGTTTTCTTGTATCTTACTGTTGATGTAAGGCGCCAAAAAATAATTGAAATCATATTTTCTGCAGAGCTCACCCAACTCACGACCTACTCCATTAGCTGCTCGACAGCGCCCCCCAAATAAGTTAACTTTTTTGCTGTTTACTATAAGCATGGCTGCAATAACACATTAGTACTTTAAAATATTTACTATATTGTTTACCTTGACAGTTTTCTCCTGAGCTGAATGGTAATTACAACATTTTGAAAGTGCCAAATCTGGGCTTCATTGTTCAAAACTAGATATGAAGTCATTTATTCTTAAATCACTTGGAAGAGCATTTAAACAAATGTGGTGCTCATGAAAATCTAGTTAGTTTGGGAAAATGTTCACATTGTGTATTTCCTGTGTACATTTATGTATAAGCAGACTAATGTGAATCTCAACTGAAAGACTTCAAATTGCATAAATTGTGCCTCACTGCAATTTTATATACAGATTGCATTGTCATGGATTGATAGTTTCATGTATTAATAATTTCAATCACATGAATTTAAGGAACATTTTATGAAAATGTTACTCAATAGACAAGAAGATGGTACCCAATGACGAGCAAAAGTCTGTCTCCAGTGGCTGAGGTGTATTAGTGATGGATTTAGTACACATGGCCTTTGGGAGGCGCTCTTTCACCAGTCAGTCATTTTATTTTCAGCTCTCAGAGCCTCACCTTTTATAGTTTTGTGGGCGTTACCAAAGGCAAATCAGCCAGTAATTTACAGGCAATTGGCATTTAATAACATCCACACAAGTAAGAATAAAATCTGGTTTACTGAATTATTAAAACCTGGCAGGAATTTTTGGTCAGTTTGGGCTGTAAAAACATTTTCATCTAACTTTTCAAAGAGACTGATAAACAAGACAATATGACTTAACACGTGCTGCATTACATTTTTTTTTAACACAAAGCCAGAAAGGCGGCACGGTGGTGTAGTGGTTAGCGCTGTCGCCTCACAGCAAGAAGGTCCTGGGTTCGAGCCCCGGGGCCGGCGAGGGCCTTTCTGTGCGGAGTTTGCATGTTCTCCCCGTGTCCGCATGGGTTTCCTCCGGGTGCTCCGGTTTCCCCCACAGTCCAAAGACATGCAGGTTAGGTTAACTGGTGACTCTAAATTGACCGTAGGTGTGAATGTGAGTGTGAATGGTTGTCTGTGTCTACTGTATGTGTCAGCCCTGTGATGACCTGGCGACTTGTCCAGGGTGTACCCCGCCTTTCGCCTGTAGTCAGCTGGGATAGGCTCCAGCTTGCCTGCGACCCTGTAGAAGGATAAAGCGGCTAGAGATAATGAGATGAGACAAAGCCAGAAACAACTTTTCTACCAACCAGTTGAGCGAATAAAATGGTGTAAACAGTATCACATTCCTAAATCCAGGGTTCCTACACATTTTCAAATTTAAAATTGCAGACTTTTTCCATACTCAAATTCTCAGGTTTGGAGACTTCAGCGAACAAACAACTACTCATATATTTAAAAGAATTACTTGAAAATCAAACAGGTACTCACATTAGGACATACCACCAAAATGCATACCATATTTAGCTTGGCCTAAAATTTGCATCAGTGCCCTGTTTTTGTCATAAATATATATACACATTACACAAAATACAGGATGCCACTCTGACGCACACGTATCTGATGCACACTTCAAGACATTAAAACACAGGTGTGTGAAGATGTCAAGCACATACAGGATGTCCCGAAAAAAAATGTATACACACTTTTAATCACTGTAAAGTACTGTATGTGTTTATTAAAATCCATGTAATTTTCAAAGAGTAATAGAATTTACAGACATTTTATTATTTAGTCACCGCCTGTTCTCAAACTGACATCCATTCTGGTCCAGTCACTGCTGACAATGACGATATAATATCTACAACATAACCTTGTGTTACTTATTTTATGGGCAGTTTTCACTGGATAGTTTCCCAGGGAATGTTAGCCAGAATGAGCTCAAGTTTGCTGATAGATGTTCAATAAATATTTACTACACACTTGAAGAAGAGTAGCTGTTAGAATAAGAAGATAAAATTCTCACCGTTCATCATTTGTTGCCTGAAGGAGTGCATTGCTTGGCGTTTCTGTTGTTCTTGGCCCCACTTTCGACTGAGTAAAAAAAGAAGTTGAAACTTTCGACGATGATGCTGTGACCAAGCGCTGGTGCTTCTTCCCCTTCATGTGACTTAAAATTGCCGCCTCCCCCATGTTGGAAATATCAAATGATTTTATACAAAGCTTGCATTTAGCCTTACTTTGCCATTTGGGATCTTTTCTCAGCCAAGCTGTGTATTCTGGTTTGGATAGCCATCCATCAGAAAATGTGCATTTACCCATTGCCAAGTTTACATTCCTCTCTCTGGTAGTAGGCTATGCCTAACATAGCCTACGTTGATCTACGTACGTGGGTTGCCTATTGAGGTATTTCACCCACGTGACCAAGTCATGTGATGCTGCCATTTTGGACGGCACGGCTCGAATCAGTTTGAAGGCGACAAACGAAAAACATAAAAGAAAAAGGAGCGAGATGCAGAAAACACCTTCACTATCCAGCGACGTAGGGCATTTACAGGGCGAGCAGAGGGAGAGGTATTTGCAAAAATTGAGGTTAGCAGGCTTAGAGAACGACGTTTACCTGCTTCCACCAGGATTGTTCACTGACGTACGGAAGTACACGAAGCCCTCGTCTTTACCTGACTTCGGCCCACATGATCTGTATACCTATGTCGTTAAAAACCCATCGCCATACACAGGTATTGATCTGAAAGCGTATAAGAGTTTGGATGCCTACAAATATTTTGTGTCAGGCTGGGTAACATGCCTACATCAGCGGGTCGTCCCTGGAGCCGGTGGTCGCCATCTTATTACAGCTAAGGTTTGTTCACATTTTCATTTACTTTTGGTCCTCAGGATAAACAAAATGTTATTAAATGTCATTGAAATAACTTCTTAGTCTGTTGAGACATGGCACGTTATAAATTTGCTGTTACCAGGCAATGACCAAGAACTGTATTATTAGGGTCGGTGTAGTTGTAGCAGTGTACTAGCAGCTAGCTGTTAGCACTAGCTAATGTCAACAACAGTAGCTAGTATGTTACTGTAGCAATGTTTACGTTCAGTCATTTGGATGACTGTTAAAACCTTTCAGTCTCAAGTTTTTCCTTTACTGGATTTACTAGTTTACTGAGCTAGCGCACTCGGGCAAGCTGGGAACTAGCGTGCGCTAGCCTGCCGGCGGCCGGCGCGGGCTAGCTCCCAGCTTGCCCGAGCGCGGTAGCTCAGTAAACTAGTAAATCCAGTAAGGGAAAAACTTGAGACTGAAAAGTTTTAACAGTCAGTCAAATGACTGAACGTAAACATTGCTACAGTAACATACTAGCTACTGTTGTTGACATTAGCTAGCTTAACGTTCAAAATGGCGGACACCAGGGCGTCACATGACCCTGTGAGATCAGGTGAAATACCTCAATACTTGTTATAAGCGGCTTTGGGCTTGCTTTTTTGTCGCTTAAAAAAAAAAATCAGAAGTTGCGGGTTTTGGGGATGGTGATTCAGAGTTGTAACTTGTTTATATGTATGTTTGCGTACACAGCCTTCATATTTTTGTTGGCAGTTTTTTTTTGTCTTGGGTCGCTTGTTTTCAGGGTCCATGTGCCTTATTTTTCTAGCAAATTCTGGCAACACTGCCAAATAAGCCATAAGCATTTTTACACTGACTGGAGCTATGATGTGTGTTCATGCGTGTTCAAGAGGCGTGTTGTAGCAGGGGGTTTTCCTGCGTCTTGTCCAAAGTCTTGCAAGAAGCAAGCAGGTTCAGGGGGTGTGGCGGAGCGCATGCCAGTACAACAGAACACCCGTTTCCCTCCCTCCGCATTTCAACACATTTCTTTGGCAAAATTCAACTAAATGTCGGAATGTTGAGCTTCATTTTACTATGTAGCGGCAAAGGTCTGGAAACACAAATATTTCTCCATACCCTAATTTCCATTTTCCATACTTTTCCAGACCTGGAAAATACTAAAATCAAATTCCATACTTTTCCATACTGCGTAGGAACCCTGTCACATTTGTAGATAAATTGGTCATTAACACTCACCTCTTAGATAGAGAGAGAACTCACACACTGCAGGAACAGTCCCAGGGGTTTCCATTCAAAACAAGTTTAGTGTTGTTTAATGGAATGAAGGTGTCCACACTCAAATGACTTAGCTTATTGTGGGACAGGTCTAGATGTCTCAACCTATTCAAAAAGTGAAAGCTATCTGTTGTAATGGTGCAAATAGTGGTTTATTCATAAAGAGGTAGTAGAGAGCCTCAGCTTGAAAGATAATGGCATTACGGCTTTGAATGATAATTCCTTTGCTGGCCTTGTGGAACTCTTAAACCTGAACATGACCCAAAACCAAAGTCATAATGCCATTATCTTTCAAGCTGAGGCTCTCTAGTACCTCTTTATGAATAAACCAGTTTGAAGTAATTTGGGAGAGATAATTATTACGTAAATTGAGCATCTTGAGACTTTGGAACTGGGCAAATGCCCCTGGTGCTATAGCTGTGATTCCATTGTGTGACATAGTGAGGCTGGTGACTGAGGACAGATTAGTGTAGTTAAAAACAGTCGAGTTGATTTCACCCATGTTTCCCACCAAAAACACCAGAGAGGACAGGCCAGGAGGATAACCTAGAAGGATAATACACATTAACAGGTAGAAATAGGATTTCAGTCAAGAATCAGATCATCTTCACTATCTGACCAACATTCTGCAGAATGTAACATCCTAAATAATTTTCCTTTTTTGTTCTGTATAGAAAGATAAAATTATGTGTGTGTACAAAATCACTTACCTGTTGGGATTTGTTTGCAAGCGTAGTCCTGTGCAAGCACGCAGCTCTCAGACCACACAAAGCCCAACCTTTGGAAAACTCCCCAGATTAAGAAAAAAGCTAAAACAGTCAATAGAAAAAAAAAAAACGCCCAACCAGATCAGTTTGCTTTGGCTTGTCCATTTTGTACTACAGTAAAATTGGCATGGCTCTATACCTACCTCTCACGATGCAAAGGTTTGTGTCCCTCACACACTACATAAGTGACTGACCATCCAGCAAATACTGGAGATCATGAAACCACAACTGATGATAAACTACCTGTTGCTATGCTACATCTGTGACTTCAGTGGATTGTCAAGGATACAGCAGACACAGTCAGGTAAACTCTCCTTACACTCCATGTCTGACCCACAGAAACTCCAAATAAATAAATAAATAAATAAAAACCTGAAATGCTCATGAATGGATGCTCATAAAATCATGAAAAACAAAACAAAATGAAAACAATGTCAATGACATCACATGATAAACCAAAAATAAGTTTATTGAAAATGTATTAAATTCTCTGTGCCCATGTTTAAAATAAATAATGGTAAGGTGGATAGAGTAACATGACCAAAAGTACAGTGTTGTAAAGGAACAGTGAGCAAAATCAGTACAATTTTAGAGTGTATATATAAATAAAAACAGACATGATATACAAAACTGTAATTTAAAAGTAAGCGAATGCAGCAACCTATTAGAACCAAAATCTGAAGTACACCTTCTGGAAAGTAGTAGTCTGAAGAGTTTTCAGTGGGCCATTAATTTTGCTTGTCTGAATTAAATACATTAGTGTCTGTTTAAAGATTTTAGTGTAATAAGCAGTTCAACAAGCATTTAATGCTAATGTTTTTAGCACAAACCTTGTGTGCCCTTCTATCCTTAACTATCACCTTTTCTAAAGAAGTAAAGTGCATGTGCAACACTATCTTGATCCTTACCACCAACTCAAACCAAGTGTTTTAAAATGATTAAACAAGGATGCGGCAGTGTTGACACTCCCCCGTCTCCCAGAAATGTTTTAGGCTACATCCACACGACAACGGCAACGAGATTTTTTTTTTAACGGGTAAAAAAAAAAAAAAAAAAAAATCGCGTCCACATGGGCAACGGATCAGTAAAATATCAGGTCCATATGGCAACGCAACGCTTGCTGAAAACGATGCAATACACAAGCTACACCTCTACGTGCGCTGTAAGACGGTCCCATCGGAGACACCAGAACAATAGAAGAAGTAGGACGCATGCGCATGTAACGGGTTTATTTTTTTCCACTTGCCATTGTGTGTAGTGGTGGGGAAATTCTGCGCTGGCCCTTTAAGAGTGCAGGTAGTTATGGGAACGAGGCGCTGGCCTCTTTCAGTTCGTTTTGGAAATGTAAGCGCCAATGCCACTGGACGTTTGCAGCCCATCCTCAGCAGTGTATTTGTGTCTCATTTCTTCAGAATAAAAAGACTGGAGAACAACACAACGCAATGTCTGTTACACGCATAAACCCCTTCTTCTACCCGGTGTGAAGCACTCACAGGAACAAACACACAACAACAAGAAGAAGATGGCTGCGACTCCGCGAGGAAATCGTGTCTTCTGTGTGTACAAATTAGTTTTATTAGTGTGCATAGTTTTATATAACTTAATTTTCTTATTGTGTGTGAACATTTTGAAAAGCAGTCTTATCCAATAAAAAAAGAAATTCAAGAAATGGTTCAGTTACTTGTTTATTTAAAAGAAAAGCTGTATACAAAAGTGAATGCAATGCAGTGGTTCATACAAAACAGTCTGTTGAAGGGTCTTCTGACCCTTTTCCCCTCTGCCTCCGTTATAGTCAGGTAACTGTTGCTTTGTGTGGAAGGCTGTACTTTCTGTTCATCAAAGCAGGTGGAAATTGTCTGTCTGGCAGGTCAGTCAGGTTAATGTGTAAACAATTTCAATTTCTGTTGTTGTTACGAATGATGCGCGCAAGAGTGCTGCTTGTTCTAGTCATGTGGTTGTGACGTCATCGTAAACAAATCTGTTCTACTCATCCAGACGACTTCGCAACGGCGCCGTTGCCAGATTTTTTCACTCTGGAACCCGTTCTCAAAAGATTTCGTTTTGGGGCACCCAAAACGCCGGTGCCGTGTGGACGCCAGGCCGAAACGATAAACAATTTTATCAGATTCACCTGAATCCGTTGCCGTGTGGACAGGGCCTTAAACATGGATAGATAATTAGACAGCAACTGCAAAGGAAGTAACTGATTATTGCATGATAAAAGCACTAAAACGATCATGAGTGCACCATTGTCAAGGACGCAGCTGTCCAGTGGAGAAATTACTACCTGTAGTATTCGAGTAGCAAAACAAAAGAGCATCTGAGACATGAACCGAAGCCTTTCATTCCCTATTTAAAAAGGTCCATCATAGTCCTATGCAGCAGTGCTACAGCCGATTTGCTTTTTAAGCGCTGAATAAATAGGACAATAGTACCATGATGTGTGAAGGCCAACCACATGTATGACTGGGATCATCATACAGTGCACAGAAGACAGTTTCAAAGCAGCATGTTTTTTTTTGGGGGGGGGGGGGGGAGTCAGGCAACTTCCCAAATACTTTTCTGTGTGAATTGAGTTATGATCTTCATAAGCAGCAGACTATTTCGATGTAGCTGTCTCACAGCCTCTTTTACAGTAAAGAGACAAAATATCTGCTGATCAGAAAGGAAAACTCTGCTGTGTGAGCTTACCAAACTAAAAATGTCTTTCAAGTAACAAGAACTCAACCAAAAGGCTGTAAACTTCAGGTATAGAACAAACCCTGTACCATGAACTGATCAAACAAGGAGTGTTGACCGTCCAGAGATTTATTCATACACAGCCAGTCTTGATGCATCACAAAACAAGAAGTTGATTGTGGACATCTGTGTGGTCTTTCCAAACGTACAGGCGGTACAACAGCGTTGCTTAATTACAGTTCCCAAAAGCTTCACTTTGCATTCTTTTTTGGCACAGCGGGCCTCTTGGCCTGCCAGAGGTGATTATGAATGGTCAGGGCATCCACACTGACTGACACAGTCTTGGCAGGTATGACGGTGAACTGTTTCCGGTCTGAGCTGTACTTGTAGAGCTTATCAATCATCTTTTTGGTGATGCTTTTAGGCCCAGTGCCCGTGAGCTTGTGGATCTCCTCTGTGTCAGGAAAGTACGAGTAGAGTGCACGGAACTGGCAACCGCCATCACGGAAGAGAATCATCAAGTGGTTCGACTCGCACTTCTCAATTTCCTGCAGGTAAGTGTGCAAAGCAATTCTTTTTAAAAAGTCTACTTCACAAACTGTTCCACAATGGTCCAATTAAACATGCGAGTTTTAATGTATAAAGTCTTTCAAGTTATAAAGAGATGAGATTAATCTGGTTTTGGATGAAAACAAACCTCGAGAATGGAGTTCCTCTGCGGTTCATTTACTTTTCCAGCCAAGCAGCAGTGAGAAATGGCATTGTGGATTATCGGCTTATTGGACTTTGCGCTTGGCTCCTTGAAAAGTTTAGGTCCTATAAATAAATAAATAAATAAATAAATAAAGTTAGAAACTGTACAAAAAAAAAAAAAAGCTCCTTTAACCTCCTAGGGCTTAGTGGTCACATGCGTGGACAGCACTTTATGGAAATTCGGAACAAGAATCCACATATGTGGACATACTTTTTCTCTAAAAGTACAGCTTATCAAAAGATGATGCTTAGTTTTTATTCTAATCAGGTTCTAATAAGCCCAAATAGCAAAGAGAAATAAAAAATGCATGTAAAAAAACAGCTTGGGCCTTAGGAGGTTAAGAACGGAATGTTATTTCTAAAACGTACAGTTGCAGTCACAAGTTTACATACAGGAACATGAATGTCATGGCAATATTGGGCTTTCAATGATTTTCATTTCAAATCACTGAAAGCACCAATATTGCGATGACATTCATGTCCCTGTATGCAAACTTCTGACTGCAACTTTAAGTGGGACCCTGCTAAACATGGAAAGCAAGTTATCTTTTTAATACCCTTGTTAAATAGAGGTTAGTATTTTCACTGCTTCTACAGACAGAAGTGAAATATCTTACCAGTATATTCCGCCATAGGCACTGATGTAATGGAAGACGCAGTAGAACCGTTATCCCAGTCGTGCTCTGTTGTCCGACTGAGGATTGAAAACGACTCCACAGATTCCCCACTGTTCATAGAAACAGCATGCCAATAAGAGCAACAGCGCATGACAACATTGAGAGGTCACAGACTGGATTAGTTAGAATTAGAATTGATTTTGAAAGCATGATTAAAGGCAGGCATACACGTGCACACAACGTACCACTGAGACCCTGCACCTCCCGAGTTCACACTGTCTGCTTCAGTAGTGGCCACAGAGGCCAGCGAGGGATTAGAGCCAGACTGGGCACTGATCAGGTTCTCATCTGGAAATCGAAAACACTTTCAAATTTTTTAAAAATAATAAGTATCGCTCCTAATAATATTCAAATAAAATGACGGTCCTTTAAGAAATCTAAACAGTTGCTCCAGGTGTCTACAAGTATTGTCAAGTTAAACTGACTTAAAAACAAACAAACACTCAATGTAATTTAAGAACACAAATTTTAAGAAATATTCTTCACACTCAATTTCGTCCAACTTTCTTCATAATGACACTATACACATTTAACAAGAGGTTCTATATCCCCTTCGGACATAACGTGCACAGTTGTACACATGAAGTTCCATAGCATTTTTCCTTGTGTCCGAAGGGGTTATGATAGGGTGAGAAGAAACTAGTGTTTCTTAGAATTACTGTATTCTTGAAACAAATAAGGGGTCTAGTAAAGGCTCATGTTGAAAGAAAAAAATAGAAAGAAAAACAAAACTTACTAGTAGGAGTGCATTTTGGAAGCGTGTCTGTGGAAAGCTCTTCCTTCAGTACAGACTTTGGTCTGTGCTTCTTGGGCTTGGGTTTAGGCTGTTCCTGCTCTTCTGACAACTCTTGCTGTTTCTTTTTCAGGTACTCTTGTTTTCTTAACGCTTGTCTGGCTTTCTCTTCCTCTTTTCTGATTCGCTCCTCTTTAGCTTTACGCCTGAAAGCAAAGACTGACAGTTAAACATATTTCAATGAATTTTTACTATGGTGATTAAGAAAACAGAAAAAAAAGCCTTGCTAAATCTTGCAGCACAGAATCTGTTCTTATATGTAACATGGTGCAGAATTTTTCATTTATTAATAACAGTATTAACATCTCTAGATTAAGCATTCATGTATACACAATTTTTCTAAGACACTACGGAGGCTGGGAAATACCTGGCTTCCTCCCTCTTGAGTTCACTTTCTGCCTCTAGCTGCTGCTGCTTGCGCAGTCGAGCCTCCTCTGCCTTCTTCTGTTGTTTCAGGAGAAATGCAGCACGCTTTTTGGCCATTTCATCCTCTGCCTTCTGCTCATCCTGAAGAAAAAAAAAATTAACAAGTGACTGAGATGCAGTCTGTATCGCTGCATGCATCTGAAAGGTATCAAGCCAATACCTTGAAGAAAAAGCCCATGCCGGTTTTCTTTTCTCCATCCACTGCATCAGTGGGTACTTCTAATACATCAGAATTGCCCTCATCTGACTGGGCTATGTCTGACAGGTCCACCTCGATCAGATTGGCCTTGTTCTTCAAGCGGTCCTCAAATCCAGGACCAATATCAAAGGATTTCTCAGGGTTCCGTAACATACTAGGCACATCAAGAGTTGCTCCCAGTGCAACAGAGCTTGGTTCCCTTGAGACCGTACGCAAGTTGGCTTCATCATGTAAATAGAATGTGGTCTTTGTTAGTGTTGCCTCAGTCTGATTGACTGTCTCATGCTCTGCTTTGGTGGTCCTGCCCCCTGGACTTGCTCGAGCAGTGGGCCTTTCAGTGGGAGTAGGTGTAGATATTTCCTGACCTTTGTTGTAGTCCTTGGACAGCTTCAACTCGGAAGGTTTGGAGCGGAACCGTGCAGAGGTCAGCTTGGGGGGCTTACGAACTACAGGGCTGCCGCTTGGCTCCACAAAATGAATAGCTGCTCGCACCTTTGGTTCATGTGAATCTCCTCGGTCATCAACAGGGAGTGAGGCAACACCTGGAAGTGACTGGATGTTTTGCTTCATAAGTAGGTCCTGCTGGAGAGACAATTGCATCATCTGCTGCTGAATGCTGCTGATGGTCTCGTTAAGCATTTCTGTGGAGTGGTTACACTCATTAAGGTCTATTTCTTCATCCATGTCTAAGGCACTCTGTGGTATAGCAGCTGCACTCCCCCACTCAAGAGATACTTTCTCTAGCTCCTCAGTACCTTTCTCCCCATCTCTCACTGCATCAAGACAGGAGTCATCTTTTGATGACCGCTCTTTATCACCATTAAACTTTTGGCCATTTTTCAATTTGTCTAATCTGAAGGACCGAGGGAGTGTGTCACTCTTGCCTTTTTTCACAACAGGCAGGAAAGCTTTTCCAAGCTGGAGTCTTTGCCTAGCACGCAAGACCTCTGTCATCATCATCTGCGTCTCAAAAGCACGGCGCTTTTCTTTGAGCTGCATGTGCAACTGTACAAGCTCTGAAGTAAGCATGCTGCTCTTGTCCTTGGCCTGTTGTGTCAGACTCTGGTCCCTTTTTATCTGCCATGAGGTGAGGGGAAAAGGGAAGATCTCTGAACCATCTGGTGTTGTCCTTTGCGAGCTGCTGGTACTGGAGCCAGTGTCTTGATTGCTGCTGAACTTCTGCTTGCTTTGCTCAGCAAATCTGGTGATTCTCACAGTGCCACTGGTCACACTACTGACCTGTGCCTGAACAATGACAGCAGGGCTGGAGCACCTACTTCCTTCATCCTTATCCTCATGCTCAGTCACACTCATGTCCTCTTGAAGCTTTGCAGATTCCTGATCCTCTTCATAAAACTGTCTCTTAGGTGGATGAAGTTCCTTGGTTAGTTCCGCATCCTGATCTTCAACTGTCTCCACAGTCTCTGTGTTGCTGTCAGGCAGGACACTCCAAGCTTGAACAGGCCTCTTGTCTTCAGTCATGGACGAATGCAGGTAGAATGCAGGAGACTGTTCAGCAGAAGACCCAACACTGGTTGTGACTATGGATCTGAAGACATCAGCCTCTCCTGCAGATGGAGGCACAGATTCATTGGATTTGGGTTCAGAAGCCATCTCAAGATCAGATCTTGAGCTGGCATTGAAGATCCAATTAAGGTTGTGTGGAGGTCTTCGTCTAGCTGAGGCATTGGGACCCTCTCCAGCACCACTTCTCCGTGTTGACCCACGCTGTCGTCCCTCTCCAGATTCTTCCTCTTTATTTAAGCATATAGGCTTTTCTTTTGCTGGTTTAAGGACAGCAGGCATCAGCGGTTCCAGGTAGAAACTGGCCGTTCTGGAATCTGCAGGAGGTTCCTCGTGTCTGCCCCATGTGCTTGTTTTAGCACTAGAGGTAGCACATGGATGTTCTACATTCCCAGAGTTTGACAAAGTAGCCTTATTTTCAGATGATGACCCCTGAATAATGGTCATTGAATCATCATAATCATCTTCATCCAAGCTAACATTTCTAAGAAGCCCGTGACCATTGATCCATCGAGGACCACCTGAGCTTGGATGACCCTGGTGTTTGGGCGTGACAGTAGAGGCCAGGCTGTCTGCACTGATGGAGCATGTGAGGCTCGTACTGTCACCTGAGGCCAAGTCAGAATTGCTGTCCGTGGCACAATGAAGAACGTAGCGATTCAGCTGTGATAGTGGCCTGGTCAGGATTACAAGCAAAACAAGTCATATCTTGGTCAATTGATTAACAGTGTAGAATCAAGCATGTTCATTCATGCAAAACATCAAAAGACAAAATTAGTTTTTTTATACCTCTGTCTTTTTTCTGACCAGGTCACAGACCCACGAGAATGACTTGCCTGAGTCAGCGAATTAGAACGATTTCTCCAGCCTGTTTAAAAAAAAAAAAAAAGGCCACACACACACAGCCACTGTGAAAATAAATAAATAAATAAATAAAAACCTAAAAAAAATTGCTATAAATTTTACTGTCCTACCTGATGCATCCTCTCCCTGCTGAGATTTTTGCTGTCTTCGTCTCAGTGGTAAAAGTGGATATGAGGGACTAAAAGTGGAAATCACCTTATTACTGAAACAGAACACATTGTCACTATGTCAGCAAAAAAAACAAATTTAGGGCAAAGGACATCCAAGCACATTCACGTCCAATATCTCTCTCTCTCATGGCTGGGCAAATATGGACAACTAGTTTTTCATTTGCTTCAGGGACAATTGCTCCCAGGAGCAGTACCAGACAATCAATCCTTCCAAGTGTGAGTACTCTCTAAATGACACAAAAAGATTCCACTGCCACAATTAGCTTCATGCTACTGTTTTGTAATTCATAATATGCCCCATTTGCCAGCCAATAACCTGTTTATTAAAAAAAAAATTATATATATATATATATATATATATATATATATATATATATATATATATATATATATATATATTTACAGAGGCGATTCTAGAGTCTGTTGTGGCCCCAAGCAAAAATTTCCAGGGGGCCTTTCTGACCAGTGTTCATCACCAATATGTTATAAATAATCTGACACCAACGAAAAATGTATGAAACCAAAAGTTTTTTAAATTCCAAATGTGAAAATACAATGGTAAAGAACAATAAAAAACAAAATAAATAAACAAAGTTGTTACAGTACATTGTAAATAACTTGGCATCATATAAATCTCATCTCATCTCATTATCTCTAGCTGCTTTATCCTGTTCTACAGGGTCACAGGCAAGCTGGAGCCTATCCCAGCTGACTACGGGCGAAAGGTGGGGTACACCCTGGACAAGTCGCCAGGTCATCACAGGGCTGACACACAGACACAGACAACCATTCACACTCACATTCACACCTACGGTCAATTTAGAGTCACCAGTTAACCTAACCTGCATGTCTTTGGACTGTGGGGGAAACCGGAGCACCCGGAGGAAACCCACGCGGACACAGGGAGAAAATGCAAACTCCACACAGAAAGGCCCTCGCCGGCCACGGGGCTCAAACCCGGACCTTCTTGCTGTGAGGCGACAGCGCTAACCACTACACCACCGTGCCGCCCGCATCATATAAATATAAAATAAAAATATAAATAAAATAAATAACTTCAAAATAACCTATATAAACTTAGTACAAAATATTTTCAAATATATATATTTTTGAGACATTTCGGTACATAAAACAGCCCTTGGGCCCTGACTCTCAGGGGGCCCCAAGCAGTTGCCTGCCTTGCCTGTTCACAAGCTGCGCACCTGTAGATTTAGGCACTGCCTAAAAGCGGAGCTCCCATCTGTTTCTGGGTTGTAGAATTTTCTTATATCATAGCCAGTCTCTTTTGTTTTATTTCTTTACTGGCTAGCACTGGCCACTAGGTGGTGTGTATGACCGGTAATTACTAACACGGGCCACGAGGCGGTGTGTATGACCGGTAATTACTGACACTGGCCACGAGGCGCTGCGTATGACCGGTAATTACTGACACTGGCCACGAGGCGCTGCGTATGACCGGTAATTACTGACACTGGCCACGAGGCGCTGCGTATGACCGGTAATTACTGACACTGGCCACGAGGCGCTGCGTATGACCGGTAATTACTAACACTGGCCACTAGGTGGTGCATATGACTGGTAATTACTAACACTGGCCACTAGGCGGTGTGTATGAGTGGTAATTACTAACACTGGCCACTAGGCGGTGTGTATGAGTGGTGGTACACGTACAAGGACAAACCACAAAAAAAATCGACTCGATGGGTTTACCATTTTTTCTTAAGTATGGTGCTCCGCTCCGCTATAATAAATAAAATCCACACACCCTGATGCACAAACAGACAAGAACATAACCAATCCTCCAGTCATGCAGAACTTTTACTTCCCCACCCATCTTGATTTTGGTTACCCATTATCCTCACTGAATTCGTGCACATGCAAGTCATTTATTGACACTGCACAAAGCTTACAAGTTCTGACTAAAATTTGCATGTTTCAGATTGCATGACACATGTAATCCAGCCCAAGGTTTATTGCACATGCAGAGTAGCATTTAATGACTGAAAGAAGTTGTTCAAGAGTCATGCCTGAGCAGAAAAGTAAAAAAAAAAAAAGCTAGTGTTGACAGGTTACCCAAGTTTTTTGTTACCTGTTCAGTGTCTATTTAGAACAAGTCTTAAATTGTGTCAGTGTTGGCACTTATTGACCTAAAGACAAGAAACAAAAGGAGTTATTCTGCTTCCAAAAATGTAGTTGAAGGCCCATCTCCCTCCCTCCAACTATCTTTTAAAAGCCATAAATTTTGCAAAACAAACAGGTCCCATAAGGAAATTCCATTTGTAAAATGTGATGAGATTTAAAAGCTTGCAAGGTGATTCACCATATATGTAACAGATTAATACAAAATATTTCAAACATGAGTAGTTCTATTTGTATTGAAGCATCTCCACTTCGCGAGAAATTTGATTGCTGTATTGTGCATAATTTGCATGTTTTTCAGCAGAGATGACTGGTGTTTGTATTGTGATTGGTAGTAGTCGGAATACTCGAGATACATTTATAGGAGGGTCACAGATAATTGAACAGAAATCAACTAAAAATGGCTTCAGTGACTGCACAAACAAGATTTATAATGATCATATTTTAAAATGTTATTTAAAGCTTGACGGCCTTTCAATTTCATAAAATCGATGAAATTTAGCTCCCTCTGAAATATGGTCATTTGTGATATGTTTATTTCTGTAATATCTCACAAAAATATCAAGCTGTTCTGTGGCTGGGAAGTTATTTAAAGTAATAGAGACACTTAACACACCAAAGAGGCACGATCGAGCAGACGGGTACTGCAGTGCCTTGCTGCGACAAAGATCAGGGAATCTCCAGAAACCAGAAGTGCGCGCACAATGTCTAAAGCTAGGACTTTTACATCACTTCCAAAGGAATACAGACAAGCCCATTCACATAACATGGCAGTTTATTTAGAAATATTATGGTATTAGTGCAGTGTTCTTTTGTGGAACTTTACAATACTGAAAAGGTTTTAAAATAATACTGAGACCTAAATAAATTCACTCTTCTTTATGATTATGTGAAGAAAAAACAATCTGGCAGATGGATGGTGCATTGTATTGTATACAACCCCAATTCCAAAAAAGTTGGGACAAAGTACAAATTGTAAATAAAAACAGAATGATATGATGTGGACGTTTCAAAATTCCATATTTTATTTAGAACAGAACATAGATGACATATCAAATGTTTAAACTGAGAAAATTTATCATTTAAAGAGAAAAATTAGGTGATTGTAAATTTCATGACAACACCGCATCTCAAAAAAGTTGGGACAAGGACATGTTTACCACTGTGAGACATCCACTTTTCTCTTTACAACAGTCTGTAAACGTCTGGGGACTGAGGAGACAAGTTGCTCAAGTTTAGGGATAGGAATGTTAACCCATCCTTGTCTAATGTAGGATTCTAGTTGCTCAACTGTCTTAGGTCTTTTTTGTTGTAGCTTCCGTTTTATGATGCGCCAAATGTTTTCTATGGGTGAAAGATCTGGACTGCAGGCTGGCCAGTTCAGTACCCGGACCCTTCTTCTACGCAGCCATGATGCTGTAATTGATGCAGTATGTGGTTTGGCATTGTCATGTTGGAAAATGCAAGGTCTTCCCTGAAAGAGACATCGTCTGGATGGGAGCATATGTTGCTCTAGAACCTGGATATACCTTTCAGCATTGATGGTGTCTTTCCAGATGTGTAAGCTGCCCATGCCACACGCACTAATGCAACCCCATACCATCAGAGATGCAGGCTTCTGAACTGAGTGCTGATAACAACTTGGGTCGTCCTTCTCCTCTTTAGTCCGAATGACACGGCGTCCCTGATTTCCATAAAGAACTTCAAATTTTGATTCGTCTGACCACAGAACAGTTTTCCACTTTGCCACAGTCCATTTTAAATGAGCCTTGGCCCAGAGAAGACGTCTGCGCTTCTGGATCATGTTTAGATACGGCTTCTTCTTTGAACTATAGAGTTTTAGCCGGCAATGGCGGATGGCACGGTGAATTGTGTTCACAGATAATGTTCTCTGGAAATATTCCTGAGCCCATTTTGTGATTTCCAATACAGAAGCATACCTGTATGTGACGCAGTGCCGTCTAAGGGCCCGAAGATCACAGGCACCCAGTATGGTTTTCCGGCCTTGACCCTTACGCACAGAGATTCTTCCAGATTCTCTGAATCTTTTGATGATATTATGCACTGTAGATGATGATATGTTCAAACTCTTTGCAATTTTACACTGTCAAACTCCTTTCTGATATTGCTCCACTATTTGTCAGCGCAGAATTAGGGGGATTGGTGATCCTCTTCCCATCTTTACTTCTGAGAGCTGCTGCCACTCCAAGATGCTCTTTTTATACCCAGTCATGTTAATGACCTATTGCCAATTGACCTAATGAGTTGCAATTTGGTCCTCCAGCTGTTCCTTTTTTGTACCTTTAACTTTTCCAGCCTCTTATTGTCCCTGTCCCAACTTTTCTGAGATGTGTTGCTGTCATGAAATTTCAAATGAGCCAATATTTGGCATGAAATTTCAAAATGTCTCACTTTCGACATTTGATATGTTGTCTATGTTCTATTGTAAATACAATATCAGTTTTTGAGATTTGTAAATTATTGCATTCCGTTTTTATTTACAATTTGTACTTTGTCCCAACTTTTTTGGAATCGGGGTTGTACATACTCCATTACTCCAGAGTGTTGAAAATGCTTGAAAACAATGGCAAATGCAGGCTTGAACAGTGAGTTGGTACTCTCGGGTAGCTGGGAAAATATTTTATTTTAGCCTTCAGGGTCATGGTTCAAATTACATGGGAGCTGAGCTCCCATCGAGTGAGGAAAATGAACGCAGTAAAATCATACATCTGTGGGGGTATCTAAAAATGCATCATCATGATATTTTAATCACAAATAAAGCTCATTTTCCTTCAATATACTGAGTAATATTTACATTAAAAGATAGACAAATGGCCTTAAATAATAAGAATAAACATGGTTTCCAAAAGAACGCATTACAGCTCGGTGCATACTCTGGTGAATGCAGCACCACCAAGCCACTATGAGCGCAAACTATCCTTTTGAGAGCTTGCGAACGTTGACAGACACATACGTTAATCCTTTCAGAAGAACCGCTTGACCTTGGTTTCATCTGTTGGTTAAGTTTTCAAGAAAAAGGTAAAAGTTGGAGTTGGAGACAACTAGCTACCATGCCACCCAAAAAAAAAAAAAAAAAAAAAAAAAAAAAAACCAGCGGCCACTACTGGTGCCGACATCGTGCTCAGCCCTGACATGTTTTGGTACTAGTAGAATGCATTCTCCCTCTGTTTAAAGTGTAGGCTATCGGAAAATAGCAAAAACAATATGTTTAAAAAAAAAAACACACAAGACGACGGTCATCACTATCCCCCGCCACGAGCATTTTATGAACCTCTTAACACTGACGCCCTTATAAGCCCATTGCTTTAAGATTAACTTATGATGTCGTAAGTGCTACGACACCTTCATAAAACACTACCCAGCTTTTTTTCATTAGTATAAACACGCAAAGTTTCACTGATGTAGCTTATGTAGTTTCTGAGAAAACTTGTCCAGATTGCGTCCACTTGTACAAAGTCCAATAACCAAAAAAAAAAAATAATAATAATAAAGAGCCATAACTCTGAAAATAATTTCTCGTAAATTATTTTCAAACTCAACTTAGATCATGAATAGTAGTATGAGCATGCAAGTTTTAGTTTAATTTGTCACTATTTACAACTTAAGGTACAATAATATCTCATCTCATCTCATTATCTCTAGCCGCTTTATCCTGTTCTACAGGGTCGCAGGCAAGCTGGAGCCTATCCCAGCTGACTACGGGCGAGAGGCGGGGTACACCCTGGACAAGTCGCCAGGTCATCACAGGGCTGACACATAGACACAGACAACCATTCACACTCACACCTACGGTCAATTTAGAGTCACCAGTTAACCTAACCTGCATGTCTTTGGACTGTGGGGGAAACCGGAGCACCCGGAGGAAACCCATGCAGGCACGGGGAGAACATGCAAACTCCACACAGAAAGGCCCTCGCCGGCCACGGGGCTCGAACCCGGACCTTCTTGCTGTGAGGCGACAGTGCTAACCACTACACTACCGCGCCGCCCGTACAATAATATATAATAATATATTAAGTGAGCTAAATATAGTTATATAGAGACAAAAAAAAAAAAATCAGGGTTATTTATGATAAAAGCGTGACAGGAGGAGGATACAGGACTTGCGTCCCAATTGACAACCTTCCCCTATTGTAATAACATTGAAAAATACAGGAAATACTTCTTAGAACTATTTTACGTTATGTTAAAATCAATATGAAATAGCAAGAGTAGTGAAATGGTCTAAAAGTTATAACGTTAAATATTTTATCAAAGAATACTGGATTTATTCATTATATAATGAGTAACTTAGGTGGCTGATAGGATGATAATATCTGGTGATAGTATTCAGAAATTAGTTTTTTGAATTTCGCCAAGGACATTAGACTTTTTAAAACTGCTTTGTGTTAAAAATTCTGAAATAGCAAAAGTGGAATGGTCTAAAAGTTATAACATTAAATATCTTATCAAAAGTACTAGACTAATTCATTATATAATGAGTCACTGAGGTGGCTGATAAGATGATAATCTCTGGTGATAGTTTCATTGATGTAGCTTATGTAGTTTCGGAGAAAACTTGTCCAGATTGAAACGGACGGACAGAAGGACTCCATTCCTACATCTCCCAGCACACTTCGTGGCGGGAGATAAAAAAAGACTACTGTGTGTATGCAAGTATAGCCTAACGCAGGAGTTCTCAACCTTTTCTGCTCTCAGGCCCACCTATTCATACTTGTTACAAGTCAGGGCCATTAAAAAAGATCCCCAATTATTTTGGCTCATCTATTCTATTAGAATCTAATAATCTATTGTAAAGTGTATTAATGGGATGCAACATCACTCCCTATTACAAATGGGAGTCCAGGAATTAAATCAATGCAATAAAACAAACTGTTTTTAATGGTAGGTATTGTATTTATAACTGTATTGATGTGCCAGAACCCAACATAAAACCATGCATGCAGGGCATTCTCAGTCAAAAGAGATTAATGATCCAAAAGTGGAGTCTGGACAATTAAACACAAGAACTTATGCTACGTTCACACTGCAAGGCTTAATGCTCAATTCCGATTTTTTTGTGAAATCCGATTTTTTTGTGAGGTCGTTCACATTAACAAATATATGTGACTTGTATGTGATCCTCAGTATGAACGAAAAGCGACCTAAAAGTGTTCCGCATGTGCATTGCAGGATACGACGATGTCACACGCAGTGAGCATGGCCAGTGTTTACGGAAGTAACCTAAAGTTTCCTGTGTATGACAGTAGCCAGCATGGAGTACCTGGCGATGATGCAGTTGTTGTTGTGACGGAGCCAGAACATGCACAATAGCCTGATGTTAAGGAGGAGGTTGAGAAGGAAGAGGGCAAGGGTTTTGGCTCAGGCGTTCTGCGGGGTAGTGACTGCAACCTCCGTTCAAAGGAACATCAAAGCCATATTTTTGTAACTTTTTTTGAGAGACCTGCCGCCTACTTCAGCACAGAATAGTGACGTTTGTGGCTTGTTGATGACGTGCAAGTCGGATGAATGTGACCTGGCGGTTCAGACTGAAGTCGCATATGAAAAGATCGGATAGGAATCGGAATTAGGACCACATATCCAAACGGCCTGGGTCGGATTTGAAAAAATCAGATCTGTGTCGTTCATATTGTCAATAAAAGATCGGATACAGGTCACATATGGACGAAAAAATCGGATTTGAGTCACTTCAGCCTAGTGTGAACGTAGTGTTACAGCTGTGTTTGTGTACAGCAAACAAGCAAGTTATTAAAACCAATAAGTACACTCAAAAGAAGTGGATATAGAAACCACTCAGTGGGATAGATCCTTACACATTAACAAAGAAGGATTTTTCCTATGAAAGAAAAATTTACTTGCTAAATTTGACATTAGTAGGATAAATGTTTATCCTATTGTAGCCGTAACTAAATACAAAGACAATAGTTCTGCATACTATTAACTTAACATGAAACTCTACCAAGGACGGTCCCAAGCCCGGCTGAAAAAGGAGGAGGGTTGGGCATGGGGCTAGCTACCCCACCCCGTTAAACAAAGCTAGCTACAAAAATGCCAAGAAGAAATCAAGACATCGTAGTCCTGGAAAGAGGGGGATCGTCAAGAAGAGTTATGACGCCGTGTGGTGAAAGCCGGAAATTGGAAGCTACAAGGCCGACCACCCTGCCCTCTGCCAGGGCACCAATCAACATCAGTGCATGGAATGTCAGGACCACATACAAAGCAGGGAAGGCAGCGCAAGTTTCTGCAGAAATGCGCAATTAACTAACACTGCTTGGAATCAGTGAAACGCGATGGACACAATCTGGACAGACAAGGCTAACATCAGGGGAGATGCTGCTGTATTCAGGACATGAGGAGGACAAATGCCCCACACACCCAAGGAGTAGCTCTAATGTTGTCCAAAGCAGCACAGAAAGCACTCATCAGATGGGAAGCCCATGGTCCGAGGATCATCACAGCATCTTTCCGAACAAAGAACAGGAGAATCACCATGAAATGTCGTGCAGTGCTATGCCCCTACAAACGATGGCATAGAAGAAGAAAAACATCAGTTCTACAGTAGGCTAAAGACCATCCTAGAAAACCTCAGCAAGAGACACGTCAACATCCTAATGGGAGATTTCAACGCTAAAGTGGGAAGTGACAACACCGGGTATGAAGAGGTGATAGGGAGACATGGCTTGGGTAATATGAAGGAGAATGGGGAGAGGTTCGCAGACCTGTGAGCTCCGCAAACAGACGGGGGCAGCGTCTTTGTGCACAAGAGGATACACAAGGCAACTTGGGTGTCACTGGACAGTACCACCGAGAACCTGTCATGGTCCTACCTGTGGGCTTCTCTCTTCAGGTAACATCTCCACTCAGCATTACCGGCCACACCCGCACTCACTTCCTCTTATTATCTTTCAGTGACTGTCACTGGCTGTTGCCGATCAGCTGCTCTCCCCCGTGTGTATTTAAGCTGCAGTTCTCCCTAGCCCCTGTGTCAGATCGTCTGCAACTCTCAGCCTGATAACCTGCTCTGTGTTCCTACTACTCTGACTCCTGAAGATTTCCTGTTCTGTCTGATACTGTCTACTCTCCAGCCCCGGTAACCTGATCTGCCTTCTGTTCTGTCAACTCTGCCTCTTGCCTGCCCCTCCTGTGCCTTTGCCTGATCTCCAGCTCGCTCAGCCCTACAGCCACACCTCTCTGACTACGCCTGGTCCTGTCTCATCTCTGAAGCTAAGCAGGGTCGGGCCTGGTCAGTACTTGGATGGGAGACCTCAGATGTCACTACCAGCCATCCCTGCCTCTCAGTTCTCCTGCCACTGGACTTCACCCACACACATTCTTCCAACTCCCCTTTCCCCTATTATTAATAAACTGTGGTTTGAACGCATTTGATCTCCTCTCCTGTCTGTTCCGTGACAGAACGATCTGACCAGCATGGAGTCAGCTCCCAAACCCTCTGCCCTTGACCGGCTGCAGCGCACCGAAGGGGATGTCAGCCGGATGTCTGCCGACGTTACAGCCCTGATCCAGCATGGGCAACAGCTCTAGCAACAACAACTGGACCAAACACTCCAGCTGCTCATCGCCCTAGCACCCCCTGGGCCTCCAGGAGGTGCTCCTGCTGCACTCGATGCCCCGGAACCCAAGGTCGGCAGTCCGGAGCGCTTTGACAGTGACCCCTCCCAAGTCCGTGCTTTCCTGACCAGCTGCCGGTTGATCTTCGACCTACAGCCCAGAACCTTCGCGTCGGAGGCAGCGAAGGTGGCCTTCGTCATCACTCATCTGACTGGCCGCGCCCGCCTGTGGGGGACTGCTGAGTATGAACGCCGGACACCGGCGTGTGCCTCCTTCTCCCTGTTTGCTGCAGAGATGATTAAGGTCTTCGACCCGGGCTCGTCATCAGTAGAGGCATCCGGAGGACTGATAAGTATTCGCCAAGGCAGACGTACAGTGGCTGACTACTCGATCGATTTCCGGACCTTGGCGTATATGACCGCTTTAGCAAAATGGCTCACTTTGTTCCCCTCCCTAAACTACCGTCAGCCAAGGAGACTGCCCAGATCGTCTTGCAACATGTCTTTCACATCCATGGGCTGCCCAAGGACATCGTTTCGGACCGGGGGCCACAATTCGCCTCTTCTTTTTGGAAGGAGTTCTGTCACCTACTCGGGGCCACCGCCAGCCTCACCTCTGGATTCCGACCCCAGTCCAATGGCCAGTCAGAACGGACAAACCAGGAGTTGGAGAAGGCACTTCGGTGCATGGCGTCACGCGACCCTAAGGCCTGGTCCGAGCACCTGCTGTGGGTGGAATACTCCCACAACTCCCTCACCAGCTCAGCCACCGGGCTGTCCCCATTCCACTGCGTGTATGGCTACCAACCACCCCTATTCCCCAGCCAGGAGGGAGAGGTCACCTGCCTGGCTGCCCTCACCTATGCACGCCGATGCCGCCGCACCTGGTCTCAAGCCCGCGCTGCACTCCTCAGGTCAGTCACCAGCTACTCTACTGGCGCCAACCGGCGGAGGACGCCTGCGCCCACCTACCGGGTGGGCCAGAAGGTGTGGCTATCTGCCAAGGACCTGCCCCTCCAGGTGGAGTCTCGTAAGCTAGCACCTCGGTTCGTCGGACCATTCCCTATCCAGAGGATAATCAGCCAGTCTGCTGTCCGGCTTCGACTGCCCAAGTCCATGAGAGTGCACCCCACCTTCCACGTCTCTAAGATCAAGCCAGTGCATGAGAGCCCGCTGGTCCCAGCTGCTCCTCCTCCTCGTCTCATCGACGGTGGCCCGGTCTACTCCGTCCGGCAACTGCTGAAGTCACGATGCAGGGGCAGGGCCGGCGGGAGAAGAGGATGGACGGATAAGGCCGGCAGCCAGAGAGTCGCCGACTGCCATCGGCTACACCCCGACCAGCCCTCCATCCGACGGGGCCGACGTAGGGGTTCTCACCGTGCGGATCCACTTCCGGACCCTGCCCCTGCTCCAGCGCCTGACACTGAACCGAATCCTGGGCGGGGGTCCTTGGATGACGATTCTTCTGACGTTGAAGAGGGTGCGGAGGCTATGGACACTGACCGGTCAGAGGAGTTCTAACCCTCCACCGGTATTCCCCCTCCTCCCGCCCGTCTTTGGTGATCTGTGGCTAGGGACTTCTGGAGCCGTCCCTTAAGGGGGGGTTCTGTCATGGTCCTACCTGTGGGCTTCTCTCTTCAGGTAACATCTCCACTCAGCATTACTGGTCACACCCGCACTCACTTCCTCTTATTATCTTTCAGTGACTGTCATTGGCTGTTGCCGATCACCTGCTCTCCCCGTGTGTATTTAAGCTGCAGTTCTCCCTAGCCCCTGTGTCAGATCGTCTGCAACTCTCAGCCTGATAACCTGATAACCTGATCTGTGTTCCTACTACTCTGACTCCTGAAGATTTCCTGTTCTGTCTGACTCTGTCTGCTCTCCAGCCCCGGTAACCTGATCTGCCTTCTGTTCTGTCGACTCTGCCTCTTGCCTGCCCCTCCTGTGCCTTTGCCTGATCTCCAGCTCGCTCAGCCCTACAGCCACACCTCTCTGACTATGCCTGGTCCTGTCTCATCTCTGAAGCTAAGCAGGGTCAGGCCTGGTCAGTACTTGGATGGGAGACCTCAGACGTCACCACCAGCCATCCCTGCCTCTCAGTTCTCCTGCCACTGGACTTCACCCACACACATTCTTCCAACTCCCCTTTCCCTATTATTAATAAACTGTGGTTTGAGCGCATTTGATCTCCTCTCCTGTCTGTTCCGTGACAGAACCAGATCGATCATATCTGTATCGGCAAGAAGTTCAGGAGATCCCTGCAGGATGTGAAGGTGAAGAGAGGAGCTGACGCCGCATCAGACCACCATCTGATAATGGCACGATTGAAACTGAAGAAGGAATGGATGGCATTGGCAGCACAGCGTCGCAAGTACAACATATTCTCTCTGTGAGACACACACAAGAGAGAAGAATTCAGAGTGGCCCTGAACAACAGGTTCCAAGTACTGAGAGAACTGATGGAAGAGGAGGAGACAGTAGACAGCAGATGGAAGAATGTCAAAGAAGCTGTGACAACAACATGCAGCGACGTTCTCGGGCCCATGAAGTACCAACATACAGAGTGGCTGACAACAGCGACAACAAAGATGGTTCAAGACAGGAAGGAGAAAAAAAGCAAAAGTTAACAATAGCAGAACAAGAGCTGAGAAGACAAAGGCACAAGAGGAATACACCACAGCCAAAAACAGAAGGTTCATCGACAGCCTGGCAGCTAAAGCAGAAGCAGCTGTGAAGGAAATTTAGTGAATGAACATTTCTATTCTCTGTGTTTCTGTGTGTTGAGCTCAAGTGGCCTAGTGTAATCGCCTTTGTGTCCTTGGTGACTTCAGCTGGTGATAAGCAGGCTGCACATCTCAGAGCACACCAGGTGCATGTTCTAACAAAGAACCGATGTTTAGCTTCATTAGCAAGCCATGAGCTTTCTCCATGCAAGACAATTTAACCAATAGCATTATGCTCCCTTTTGGGTAGCAACAACTGAACAAATCAGAGAAGCCAGGGCAGAGCCCGCATGAGATATAGGCCTGAGCTGAGAGCAGATGTGTGCGCGGCTGTATGTGTGAGTAATTTCTACTTGTGTGAATGCTTTTCTACTATAATAAATAACTGAAAAGACAACTGCTGAGCGTTCTGAAGTGTTTATTAGAAGTTTCCATTACAATTTGGCGTCCCTGGGTGGGCCCTACGCGTCTGATCCTCGGACGACGGGACACTCCCAAGGCCACGGTGTGGAGCTGAGAACTCGGACGAGAGACCAGACTGTCAGGGCTCACCGAACCAGTAAGTGATAACTTTGCATTCTTGTGTAAAGAAATTAGTGGAAACAGTATTTAATCCTGATATAAGAGATAGACTAGACAGAAATTTGTCCTAGACAAGGAGGACTGCTAAGCTGTGGTATCATCAATATGTTTGCAGAAATGGATAAAACACAATTTTGAGACAATAAACTGTGAGTAGTTTATTGGGTTGTGTAAGAGAAATATCCGCCTAAGTGATGACTGGGTAACGGCTCACCTACTTGAGAGTGTGAAGTAAGGGGGCGTGTTTCGACGGATTCACATTCAGCGATTCGTAACTGGGAAAGAATTGAATCTTGCTCCCTTTGTTCTGTGTGAACAACTGGCCCGCTGTAGAAACGGGATAGAGAGGTTCGATTACGAAGTACCCAAAACACACCGGTGTGCACGCAAAATATTGATGAATTAACAGAGTACTGTCCTCCTCCAAATTCTGAAACAGAGAAATAGATCTTGTACACATGCGTGAGTTGTCTTTGAGGTTGTTGTGCTACATGATACATACTTTTAGCTTAAGGTAAATCAGGGATGTGATTGGCCAAGGACAAAAAAGCAGGAAGATATATAGACCCATAATGCGACACGGCAGCAGTGTGGTGTGGTATAAACAGACAGTTTCAGAGAATTTTACCCATGAGATGTTATAATGACTCAGCACCCCGTTAATGGCCAAATGGAATTCAAAGTGAGCAGTTTAACTCCACACAGAAAGGCCCTTGCTGGCCATGCGGCTCAAACCCAGGACCTTCTTGCTGTGAGGCAACAGTGCTAACCACTACACCACCGTGTAGTCTATTAATAATAATAATAATAATAATAATAATAATAATAATAATAATAATTATTATTATATAATTATATCATATAATTATTATCATGATCAGGCCAAATCCCAAACGGCTCCTGGTTGAAGACGGAGTGCACTACTGTAGAAGCCTTTTTATACTTTCTATAGGGCGGTTTTGGAGAGAGCTGGGGGGCATTTGGGATTCAGTTAATTATTATTAACAACAGAGCAGCTAGCTGCGGCTGAATCCCAAATGCCTCCCAGCTCTCTCCAAAACCGCCCTATAGAAAGTATAAAAAGGCTTCTACAGTAGTGCACTCCGTGTCCAACCAGGAGCCGTTTGGGATTCGGCCTGTTCATACGCATGCGTAATAGCGCTCGTTTATCCATCCATCCATCCATCCATCCATCCAACCAACCAAAATTTCCAGTGAATTCAAACTGGGACACACTTTAAAACTACTACCTGGAAAACAAAACTGTTGATGAATTAACAAACTGATTAATTCCTAACTTCACTCGTGTGTACTTATGTAAAGTATTAAATTAGTTTGCAAGCTAACAGTGTAATGTGTTTCTACATCCAGGCTGCTTTAGCACACACATACACACACACACACACACACACACAGCCAACATGGACTGAGAGAGGAACCCCCCCCCCCCCCCCACACACACACACACACACAGACACTCACCCAGAAGTTTCTTCACCTCATCTTCACTCATGTAAACGTTGACAATCGGGTGGTTGTTATGGCTGTTGGTGCTGATTATCCCGCTGGGTCTGGCGAGGCACAGGGCCGCCTGGAGCAGCAGGAGCAGCACGCAGCCCCCAAGTGTCCTGAGGACTGGAAGCGGCCGAGCGCGGAACTCCATCTGGCGACCCTCAGCGCCCCGCGCCGCCTCCTTTTGCCCCAGCATCGCACCTTCACTCTTCCCTCATACTGCTTTAGCAAACCCTCAGGCTCTACCCTCATCCAAAACTTGAGTGGCCTCCGGTGGGCAGCATTCCTATAGTAGGTGTTGATAACGACGCTCACAAAAACCACGCTCCGTCTCCAGCCTGTTGTCCGGTGCTTCCTGGCCGAGCTAACCATAATGCTAACAACGCCAGCTAGCTAGCTAACTTTGTTCAAGTCTTCAAGACTCGGGTCACATAAAGGTTACTCTCGCGTTATGCATAATGGGCTTTTTTTTATTATTGGTACCGCTTAACCTAGGGTAGGTTATTATGCGCACGCGTGGCTCATTGGAGTTGCCTATGGATAATGTGGTAATGTGGTCCTACCCCCCCCCCCCCCCAAAAAAATGAATTTGCATGATTCACGAGGGTCGCATTTTTATGCCTGAAAATCCGGAATTCCGGAAAAATCCGGAAGAATCACATCCTCGGTAAATGTCAGATAAATTGTTTACTAATAAGAACATACCTAAAGGATTGTTGTGTCGCATTTTTGGACATAGTCCAACCTATTCTTCTTGTGATCCTAGTAAAAAACTCAGCTATTGTTGTCATCATCTATTGATATAACCGGGTACAATGGGGAACAGAAACGGCAAGTTAGGGAAAGAAAAGAAAAAGCAAGTAAGCCTGAGGCCACATTTGCTATAATAAGAATTGGGCGTTCCTATGACAGCCCAAACATCCAGTTTATGAAAATTTCGTATGGCGAGGATTGTTTGGCACAGTTTGACATATGGATAAAGGTCTTAGGATTCCCTGAGAAGGGCAGTTTTAGTCCCAGGCAGATAGAACAGTTAGAAGGAAAGTTGAAATGGAAGGAAAAAGAAGAGTCTGCAGATAATGTTAAGTTCTTAGGGGACTGGAGGGTGTTTTCTGCATGGAAAGAAGAAACACTTAAGAGAGAGTGTACAAAAGAGAGAAACGACAGGCAGGGCTCTCACCCTCTTCTCAGTGTTTGAAATTTCAGATGGACCCTGACCTGGAGGCTGCCCCACCACCCCGACACACACTGCCTCCTCAGCAAGGCAGAGCATCACTCCCACAAGCGCCTCACCCACAGAAAGGGGGAGAAGTTGAGACAAAGAACCCCCCCCCCCCCCGAGCCTCTAGAATCTCTCCCAGCCTACCAGCCGCCTCCAGCATCAGCGCCCCCCTCGCTTCTCTGTCTCACACGAGATCTGGTCTTGCACATGGCGACGGAAGAGACACCCTCCTGGACCTGACCACATACTCACCAGTGGGTCCACAAGGCCGTAACCTAAAGTCTGAAGTCCTTCATCTTCCAATGGTGGAAGTGGCTGGAGCTGACAGCGTGCTTCTAGTCCACAGACCCTGGACGACAGCTGATATCAAGGAAAGCATGGCTTCTCTTCCCAATGTGAGAGAGGTAGGAGGGAAGAGGTTTGGTAATGAACTGTTGATATTTTACAGAGAATTCCAGCCAACCACCCACGAACTTCGCCGCCTACTCATGACCAAGATGGGTATGGATTGGAACAAGGTTTCCAGAGAGTGGCCAGAAGCCGACCAGCGGATGGCAATAGTGAGTATAGAAATACCCTCACTGCTCTCTGTGCTTGTCTGATCGAGGCTTTTCCCTTGAACATAGACATGACTAAGATCAGTGTGTGTAAGCAAGAAGATGGTGAAGTGGTGTCAGCGTTTCTCACTCGTCTCACTGCCGCGCATGAGAAACACAGTGGCCTGACTAGGCCCGTGACCCTGGCTGCAGTGGAGGGCACTCCTGAGCCTCACCAAGATCGAGCAGTACGCTGTACATGCAGAAAGGCTGTTGAAAGATAAGGAGAAGACAAAGTCAACAAAAAGAGATCAAGACCTACACGCCACCACTCTCACTCTTCTCCAGACTGCTCAGCCTGGACCTAGAGGAAGAGGTCGAGGTAAGGGCCGAGGCAGGATGACCCGGGGTGACCCATCCTGGATAAAAGGTGCAACCTGCTACCACTGCAATCAGAAGGGACACATTGCTCGAGATTGTCTCCACAGTAGCAGCCAGAGGCCCCATGAGGAGTACAGCAAAGCAGACTGACGGGCGGACTCCGGGAACGGGCCCCACACAGAGAACAGGGGAGGTAACACACACACATACCTGATGATACACATACATATAGATAGGAACATTCATATAAAACACATTAGTAGCAGCACCTGCATGCAACAGCAAGACTACACAGAAACGCCTGATACACCAGTCCAGGTAGATACACCTGAAGTTGCATTAAGTTTGTTAAAATACACAACTACTCCCTTCTCTAAACTCCCTTGTATGCCCCTCACTGTATGTGGGCATGCGTTGACGTTTTAGTAGATTCTGGAGTGGGACACTCAGTCATACAACATGGGGTACTTCCAGTAGACCCACCACTCAGCTCAAATTCTATTCAGACGATGGGCATCTCAGGACGACCTTTAACCAAAACCTTCTCAGTCAACCTCCCGTGTAAAAGCGAGGGAGGAATAGTTACGTACCACTCATTCCTTATCTCACATACATGTCCAGTAAATTTGTTAACACGTGATTTAACGTGCAAATTAGGAGTAAATCTCACATCCATTCCAGATGGACTAACTATTGAAGTAAGTGAAATGTGCGGTGTGCAGTATGGTTTTGGAAGCCCCCTGTATGCGTATGTCTGGTGGCTCTGCTCAGATCAACTCACACAAACTCCTAAACACCTTGTACAGCTCGCACACTTGAACACCTCATCAGTTGAGACAGATTATATGAAACAGGAGGATTTGCATTGCACAGCACATGTTCACCAAGGGCAAGATGTAGAGTTTGAAAAGACTTGGTTTGCAGACCCCCATGCACGTGAAAGATTGACCCTCAAAACTACATATTGGTCTAAACATTATTGTGCTGTGCAGGTCCATCTTACTCATTGTCCGAACAGCTGCATCAATGTTCATCGCAGTGCTCTCAAACATGTTATGCGCGGCCTCGTGTCTGAGGACTCTGAGGTCGGCTGCTGCCAGCATGA
The DNA here is from genome assembly GCF_027579695.1 of Neoarius graeffei. Classification (NCBI taxonomy): domain Eukaryota; kingdom Metazoa; phylum Chordata; class Actinopteri; order Siluriformes; family Ariidae; genus Neoarius; species Neoarius graeffei. The sequence goes on from NC_083592.1 coordinate 31,988,398, forward strand.
TTTCTTTGACATCGTTAATTCCATACCCCATGTCTCATTAGCAAAGCCACGAACCACCCATTGGAAAGACGTGGGGAAATGGGTCAAGAAGTGCGTAGCCAATGGCAATGAATGGTCCCAAACAGAGGACCCTAGTGTGTTGTTTTGCCAAAAGCTTGGGGTCTACAAAATCATGCTGTGTGTGTGCGCATGTTGAGTGCAACCTAATATTAGCTACTGATGACCAGGGTCCTAGGGACCCCGGCCATAGTGGCCTGTTTGTCTCGGTTTCCACAGCCATAACTCCAGCAGAGGTGCACCCCAAATTGGCGGGAGTTCCAAATTCCGTCTGAGCGAAGGGTAAACATGATGTAGGTCTAATAAAGAATGCTGAACCAGTGGCGATCACCCCCAAATCAGATTTCAGGCCTAAACAGACCCAGTACCCACTCAGACCATTAGCAATCGCAGGTATACGACCGGTCTTTGATTCGTTGCTGAAGGCAGGTGTAATTGTCCCTTGCCCGGACTCTCCAGTGTGCACTCCTATTTTCCCAGTTAAGAAGGCAAGAAAACCGTCCCAGCCCGATGAGTGGAGGTTTGTCCAAGAACTGCAAGCAGTCAATGCTGCGGTTGTTCCGCGCATGCCTGATGTCCCTAAAGAGCGCTCTGTAGACCACACCCACTCTGGGATTGCCTGACCCCAATAAACCATTTGTTCAAACTGTAGATAAAAAGAAGGGTTTCATGACCTCTGTTCTTTTGCAGAAGCACGGGGATAGATTAAGACCTGTAGCCTACTTCTCCAGCAAATTGGACCCAGTGGCGGCTGGACTTCCTATTTGCCTGCATGCAGTTGCTGCGGCTGAAGAGGTGGTAACTGCTTCCAGAAATATTGTGGGGTATTCTAACCTCACCCTTCTGGTCCCACATACTGTCTCCCTGCTTCTGTTGGAGAAAAAGACGTCACATTTGTCAACACAGAGATGGTTAAAGTATAAAACTGTCATACTTGATATGCCTAACATCATTGTGAAACGCTGTACTGTTCTGAATCCTGCCTCTCTTACCCCTACAGAAGACGATGGAGAACCACATGACTGTGTTGCTCTCACTAACAATTTTCATTCCCCCAGGGCAGACTTAAAAAGCGACCCTTTGGAAAATCCAGACACGGTCCTCTATGTGGATGGTTCAGCCTCCAGAGACCCAGAGACGGGAAAGAACAAAGTAGGTTTTGCCGTAGTCTCAGATCACGAGGTCCTCAAGGCATTGTGTCTGCCCTCAAACCTGTCGGCGCAGGCCGCAGAGCTCTGTGCCCTCATCGAGACATGCAAATTCGCTGCAGGGCAATCTGTCAATATTTTTTACGGACAGCAGGTACGCATTTGGCATTGTGCATGATTTTGGCACCATTTGGAAACACAGAAATTCTCTCACTAGTACAGGATCTCCCATTGCACATCATAAACTGGTCTCGGAGTTGTTGGATGCTATTCTACTCCCTAGAGCCATTGCTGCAAGTGTGCTGCCCATACTAACAATACTGATCTTGCATCTCAGGTAAATGCCAGGGCGGATGCAGCAGCTAAGTGTGCAGCCTCAGCTTCCAGTTCACCCTCTAACCTTGCTTTTCCTCAGGTTTCCACCCCCTGTTTACAGCTAGCGGACCTTCAGAGAACTGCTACCCAGGATGAGAGACGAGTTTGGAAACAGGCCGGCTGCATCTTTGCAAACTCGGCCTGGGTTTGTCCCTCGGGCTGTCCCTGTCTACCAAAACACATGTTCCTTTTGTATGCAAAATTGGCCCATGGGCTCACCCATGTGTCAAAAGGGGGAATGGTAGCAGAAGTAACAAAGAGATGGTTCGCAAAGGGGTTTTCAAACTATGCTGCGAAATTTTGCAAGCAATGCTTGATATGTGCACAACATAATGCAGGTCAAGGTATCAAACTAACTCAAGCAGCACACCCAATAACAGACAAACTGTTTGATAATCTCCAAATGGACTTCGTTGAACTGATACCTAGTGAGGAAAAAAAAAAAGGTACTGCCTGGTAATAGTTGACATGTTTTCAAAATGGGTTGAAGTATTCCCCACAGCTAAACAAGACTCAGAGACAGTAGTCAAAGCACTCCTGAGAGACATAATTCCTAGGTGGGGTATACCTAGAAAAATCTCAAGTGACAATGGAACGCCCTTTGTTAATGCAGCCCTAAAGAAAATAGGAGCATTCCTAGGGATAGACCTGAAACAACATTGTGCCTACCATCCTGCCAGTGCGGGAGCAGTGGAGAGGAAAAATGGGTCCCTTAAAAATGAACTAAGCAAAGCTTGTGCAGAAACAGGGCTAGGATGGACAAAGGTCCTCCCTGTAGTACTCACACAAATGAGGATGCAAACTAGGCCTAAACATGGGTTAAGCCCATTTGAAATTCTGTTTGGACAAGTACCCAACACGGGGCTAGGGCCAGCCCAACGAACACTGCCGGACACGACACTGTGTGATGATGCAATGTTGAATTACTGTGCAACGCTGTCCTCTGCTTTGAAATCTATCCACAAACAGGTAAAAGAAGCGCTTCCCAAGCCCGCTGAGGGACCTCTGCACGATCTACAACCAGGGGATTGGATAGTGGTGAAGGACTTCTGACGAACCAAATGGAACAAGCCACGGTGAAATGGCCCAGGTCCTGCTCGCGACCCCGACGGCAATGAAGGTCACAGGCAGAGTGACATGGATCCACGCTAGCCACTGCAGGAGGGTTCCTGAACCGACTGAGCAGGAGGAAAAGGAAGGCCTAAGTGACCCGGATGCTGACTAAAGCGCGTGAGGAAGAAAGGCACCACTGCATGGAACAGTGCGAGCATCACATCAATCACGCACGCACCCTCAATAGGGAAGAGTATTTCAGTGTCTAGCCGATAGACAAGTCTGAGGGTTTTGGGTTTCCTCCAAGTCCTGGTGAGGTGGGACGAGGGCTGATAGGGCGTGCCCGCCCTCTGAGCACCAATACACTAGCCTGGGCCCGCCCATCCTAAGCGTGATGCAACACGAGGGCCTGTTGCGAGCTTAGTCTGGCCAGGCAAGCTATCTACAGCTCTTCCAAGCTCCCGAAAAATCGGGAACCAATCAACTTTGAGCATCTCCAACGGCCCTGGGTAGAGACGTGTTCAAGGCAGTGACGTAGTAGAACTGCGACCAGAAGCCATAGATTGTTTACAGAATCTATGCCAGAAGCGCTTCATTCACATCACGAACATGGAGCAGCGGCAAGCCTTTAACACAGCGGTAGATGCTGTATTGAAAGCATTCAATGGGAAGTTCTCATTGAAAACGGAGCAAAGAGCAGCCCTGGAGGTATTTATTGAAAGGAAGGACGTTTTCGCCTTGCTCCCGACTGGCTTCGGTAAGAGTTTAATCTACCAGTTAGCCCCGTCGCGTCACATACGTCAGAGGAAAGAGTGATGTGATTGGTTTAAGCTTCGTCACAGCCTTTTCTGGCTTTGACCAGTAGCAAACTGAGACATTTCAGGGAGGCGGGTCAACCACGGGCTCTGGGAAACGGTTGGGCTTAATATCTTGGCCAGACCAATAGCTCGTAGAGCTTTGAAGTCGCATTAGCCAGACTAACAATACACGTCAAGAAGGGCAAGGGTTAACTCGGAGACATAGTTAACATAAGATGAAGGGGGTAAATCATTATAAGCTAGGTCCAGTCGTGGGCCTGAGCATCCTGATCCTGCTGGGGCTCACGGGAGGATTCGTGTGGTGGTTGATACAGGGAACCCAGGCTGACACAGAGTCGAGACAAGGGAGACATCCAACTCATAATTTGTACTGGCAGTATGCTAATTTCATAGCTAAACAGGCTAACAGGTCAAATTGTCTAGTTTGCTCCCTGTTTTCTGTCAATGTTGCATGTCTGTGTTTCAGGGGCAGCTGACAAATATTGGTTACCAGATGGTGAAAACAGATCCAGATGACTTGCCTGACTGGCCTCCAAACCCACACAAAGACTATAACCCACTGTTTGACGACGTCAGTACAGCTGATATGAAATTAGCCCTAGCTTAAAACACTCTTATTTGTGGTTGTTTTCTGTTCTATTGTTTCCTGATCTATGTATATAGCATACTAGCATTAACTTAAGACGTCTATGTCCTACAAAATAGCTTTAGCATTATCCCTGTACACTCAATGACATGCTAAGTCAAATCTCTCCAGGAACTCTTACCACTGAAATTGTGTACATTTCTTTCCTTTAGCAATTATTATCCTGTAGGATAAAAAGGGGGAAATGTGAAGGAAATTTAGTGAATGAACATTTCTATTCTCTGTGTTTCTGTGTGTTGAGCTCAAGTGGCCTAGTGTAATTGCCTTTCTGTGTCCTTGGCAACTTCGGCTGGTGATAAGCAGGCTGCACATCTCAGAGCACACCAGGTGCATGCTCTAACAAAGAACCGATGTTTAGCTTCATTAGCAAGCCATGAGCTTTGTACATGCAAGACAATTTAACCAATAGCATTATACTCCCTTTTGGGTAGCAACAGCTGAACCAATCAGAGAAGCCAAGGCAGAGCCCGCACGAGATATAGGCCTGAGCTGAGAGCAGATGTGTGCGCGAGCACGTACCAGCTTTCTGTGTGAGTGGCTGCATGTGTGAGTAATTTCTACTTGTGTGAATGCTTTTGTACTATAATAAATAACTGAAAAGACAACTGCCAAGCATTCTGAAGTGTCTATTAGAAGTTTCCATTACACAGCAGCGAGAAAGGGTAACAGGAGTGAAGTATACTCCATCACGAAGAAGCTGTCAGGAAAGTTCAGCAAGCCAAACAGACCAGTCAAAGACAAGGAGGGAAAGACCTTGATGGGAGAGGAACAACAGCGGGACAGATGGAAGGAGCATTCTGAAGAGCTGCTAAACAGGCCAGTGCCCCCAAACCCGACAGACATAGCACCAGCAACTGAGGATCTCCAAATCAACAGCAACACGCCAAGCAGGAAGGAGATCTGGAAAACTATTGGACAGCTGAAGAATAACAAGGCAGTGGGCCCAGATAACATACCAGCAGAGGCATTAAAGGCAGATGTAAACACCACAGCGGAGATGATGTTCCCACTGTTTGAGAAGATCTGGAAGGAGGAGCAAATACCATCAGAATGGAAGGAAGGCTATCTGATCAAGCTACCAAAGAATGGTGAGCTCAGCAATTGTGCCAACTACTGAGGGATTACGCTCCTGTCCATACCAGGCAAGATGTTCAAATGGATAATTCCGAACTGAATGAAAGACCAAGTAGACGCTTAATTCAGGGACCAGCAAGCAGGCTTCCGGAAAGACAGATCCTGCACAGATCAGATCACTACTCTGTGCATCATCGTCGAACAGTTCTTGGAGTGGAACTCTCCTCTGTATGTCAACTTTGTGGATTATGAGAAGACGTTCGACAGTTTGGACAGGAACACCCTCTCTGGAAAACTGTGGGTGGTAAGAGAGAGCAACTGGACTTGCTTGAAGATTCTTGAAGACGTTTCACCTCTCATCCGAAAGGCTTCTTCAGTTCTGTCTGACTGGTAGGGAGCATCAGGTATTTATCCTTTCATGGATGAAAAGCTCATCTAAGATGTCATTGAGTCATCCTGTTGGTGTGGGTCAACTGGGGGCTGGTTGTGAACGGCCTCGAGAGTCGTTAGGATGATCAATGGATTGCCCGTTAGGGTGATCAATGGAATGCTGATTCTCTCTGTCCTCCTGTGAGTCACTGAAAACAGCTGGGTTTTGGTGTGCATTCAGTTGTCTGGGAAGTGTGCCAAGGACTGCATTGTAGGTGGCTGATAAATGATGTCTTAGACCCCCACCTCTGTTCAGTGATGGTTGTTCCAAGTTGAAAAAAATGGCTTCTTTAACTCCTCGCTCATACCAACGATCCTCTCTGGCTAAAATGCGTACGTTGCAATCCTGAAATGAGTGTCCTTTGTTGTTAAGATGAAGGTAGACAGCAGAGTCCTGGCCTGAGGAACTGGCTCTCCTGTGTTGAGCCATGTGCCTGTGAAGCGGTTGCTTTGTCTCCCCAATATACGAGTCCATGCATTCCTCACTGCACTGAATGGCATACACTACGTTGTCCTGTTTGTGTCTGGGTATTCTGTCCTTAGGGTGGACCAGTTTCTGCTTCAGAGTGTTACTGGGTCTGAAATGTACCGGAATGTTGTGTTTGTAGAAGATCCTCCTGAGTTTCTCAGATAGACCAGAAATGTAGGGAATGACAATGTTCTTGCGTTTGTTCCTGTTATCCTCCTTGTCCGTTATGTTCCTTTTTCTGCTCTTGAGGAAAGACCAGTTGGGATACCCACAGTTCTGAAGTGCTTTCTTGATGTGATTCTGCTCCTTCTCTTTTCCCTCTATCGTTGTAGGGATATTCTGAGCCCTGTGTTGCAAGGTCCTAATGACCCCCAATTTGTGTTCCAGTGGGTGGTAAGAGTCGAAGAGTAGGTACTGGTCTGTGTGTGTGGGTTTGCGGTAGACCTCGATGCTCAGGCTTCTGTCTTGTCTAACGTGTACATCACAATCCAAGAAGGCTAGATTATTCCCACTGACGTCCTCCCGAGTGAAGTTGATGTTAATGTCCACTGCATTGATGTGCTTAGAGAAGGCTTCCACCTCATGGGTTTTGATTTTAACCCAGGTGTCATCCACATATGTGGCAGATCACAGAATCCAGGGACACATGTCTGCCCGGGGGCATTTTGAGTTATTGACAGATTCAGAAAGTACAGTTTCTAAGCTTTCCAATGATGCCTTCCATGTGGAGATCTGACAATATTTGAAGAATGTGTGGCCTTTTGAAAGTGTATACTTCTTAAAACAGAAAAGGGAGAAAATCGCCCTCAAAGTTTTCCATCTCAGCTACTCTGGGTGTAGGGCGGGCACATAATGGTGCTCATTTGCATGACATTAAGGAAAGCCCTACCCCCTACGAGCTAGCACGATACTACTTTCATGTAAACAAAGATCACCATGTCAATTTTCCTTCCATGCAAAGTATGCCCAAAACAATTATGAAGTACAAAAAGTCCTAAAGTATACTTTAACGTTTTGTGGTTGAAAAATTACACCGTAAGAAAGAAAGATAGCACGATGATGACACAACTAACACAACGCTAGTTTCATGTAAAGCCTCGGTCACAACCGGCCGTACCATGCTCCTACGGCCGGTCTACATGCAAAAAACGCAAGAAACACACGGAGAGCGTGCATGAAACGCACGAGAGTGCGCATGTGAAAAGCACAAGAGCGCGCGTGTGATGTGCTGATTTTTGAGCCGCAGACTGGCCGCAGAGGTTCTTTGTCATGTCAAACAAACTCTATGGGCGCTTACGTTTTTTTCAGGTTGCAAGACAAACTTACGGCCAACGCGCGTCTTTCTCCATGAACAAAAAAAAAAATGCAGCGATTTGGGAAACACCAAAAATCACACGGCCAAAAAACGTCTGGTTGTGACCTAGGCTTAACCAAACCACAACACTCTCCGTTACGTGCAAAAATAACCACACAGCCTTAGATTAATAAACTTACCCCATCAGAAAGAGAAATGGCGCCTTGCACACACCAATGCCTCCGATGGAATGTAATCCTAGAACGGTCCGTGTATCATCCGATCATTCAAGTATTCCATTCAATCTAGAAAACGAGGTTGCGGGTTTTTTTGCTAGAAATGGTCATCTCCGATGTAAATACTGTGTGTCTGTTTGCTTCGCGGTGTGTCAGCTACTCTGCGCTCTGTTTAGTAACTCATTCCATAGTGAAATCACACGCCTGTATGCAGTTAAGTAGCCATGCGCTCAGCCCGTATCATACAGCTGATTTGCGGAAAAAAAACCCAAAAGACTTAAATCATCATGTGAATGGCCCATATGGTAATTTACCCACACCCCCCAGCAGGCTACAGTCCTGACAAAAACGAGACAATTTGCAACAAAAAATGTATGCTTTTCCAAAAAAACAATCTATTATCTGAAATACTGATTGCATTCTTCAAGATCTCAACTTGCACATGATGGAAAAAAAACAAAAATCACAAATTTCGAAAAAAAAAATGCTTCTTTTGCGATTATCTCGGATTCGTTTCGGCCGACATGTGTCCCTGGATTCGGTGAGGGGTCACATATCTGAACCAGTGGCTGGGAGCAACTCCTGAAAAAGTGGTCAAAGCTTTATGTTCCACTTCCTCCATGTAAAGATTGGCCACAACAGGGGATACTGGTGAGCCCATGGCGCATCCATGCTTCTGTCTGTAGAAACTTTCATTAAACTGGAAATAAGTGGTAGTCAGGCAGAGGTCAAGCAGGGTGCAAATCTGGTCCATGGTGAGGTTCGTTCTATCCAATAAGGTGCTGTCTCGAAGGAGTCGTTTTCTAACAGATTCAACTGCTTCTGTGGTGGGAATGCAGGTGAACAGAGAAGTGACGTCGTAGGAAACCATGGTTTCATCTGCGTCTAGTTTGATGCCTGCAACTTTAGTAGCAAAATCTTGGGAGTTTTTGACGCGATGTGGCGTATTCCCAACGAGAGGCGCCAGGATGGTGGTCAGGTGTTTGGCAATGTTGTAAGTAACAGAGTTTATACCGCTGATGATAGGTCTGAGTGGAGCTCCTTCCTTGTGAATCTTGGGAAGTCCGTATATGAGAGGAACAGCTTCCCCAGGGTACAATCTGTAGTACAGAGATCGGTTGATGGCTTGGTCCTTTTCTAGTTGTTGCAGGCAGCTATCCCTACAACGATAGAGGGGAAAGAGAAGGAGCAGAATCACATCAAGAAAGCACTTCAGAACTGCGGGTATCCCAACTGGTCTTTCCTCAAGAGCAGAAAAAGGAACATAACGGACAAGGAGGATAACAGGAACAAATGCAAGAACATTGTCATTCCCTACATTTCTGGTCTATCTGAGAAACTCAGGAGGATCTTCTACAAACACAACATTCCGGTACATTTCAGACCCAGTAACACTCTGAAGCAGAAACTGGTCCACCCTAAGGACAGAATACCCAGACACAAACAGGACAACGTAGTGTATGCCATTCAGTGCAGTGAGGAATGCATGGACTCGTATATTGGGGAGACAAAGCAACCGCTTCACAGGCACATGGCTCAACACAGGAGAGCCAGTTCCTCAGGCCAGGACTCTGCTGTCTACCTTCATCTTAACAACAAAGGACACTCATTTCAGGATTGCAACGTACGCATTTTAGCCAGAGAGGATCGTTGGTATGAGCGAGGAGTTAAAGAAGCCATTTTTGTCAACTTGGAACGACCATCACTGAACAGAGGTGGGGGTCTAAGACATCATTTATCAGCCACCTACAATGCAGTCCTTAGCACACTTCCCAGACAACTGAATGCACACCAAAACCCAGCTGTTTTCAGTGACTCACAGGAGGACAGAGAGAATCAGCATTCCATTGATCACCCTAACGGGCAATCCATTGATCATCCTAACGACTCTCGAGGCCATTCACAACCAGCCCCCAGTTGACCCACACCAACAGGATGACTCAATGACACCTTAGATGAGCTTTTCATCCATGAGAGGAATGAACCTGATGTTCCCTACCAGTCAGACAGAACTGAAGAAGCCTTTCGGATGAGAGGTGAAACGTCTTCAAGAATCTTCAAGCAAGTCCAGTTGCTCTCTTTTACCACCCACAGTTTACCATGACCTGGATGACTGAGAATCTTCACAGACAAACCCTCTCTGGAAGCTTCTCCGTCACTATGGTGTGCCAGCCAAGATGGTCACCATCATCAAAAACTTGTATGATGGGATGTCCTGCAGAGTAGTCCATGGAGGACAGCCCACCGATGCCTTCGAAGTGAGGACTGGAGTTTGTCAGGGGTGCTTACTCTCACCTTTCCTTTTCTTGTTGGCAATCGACTGGATAATGAAGATGTCGACGACCTGAACAAGAATAGGAATCTGATGGACACCCTTCACACAACTTGACGAGCTCGACTTTGCAGATGACCTGGCACTAATGTCCTATACCGGCCAACAGATGCAGGAAAAGACCAATAGAGTGGCAGCCATCTCAGCACAAGTAGGCCTGAACATCAACAAGAGGAAGACAAAGATCCTGAGGATCAACACCATGAGCAAAGATCCCATCAAGCTGGAAGGAGAGGCCTCAGAAGAGGTAGACACCTTCACCTACCTGGGGAGTGTCGTGGACAAGCTGGGCGGTACCGACACTGACGTCAAGGCCAGAATAGGCAAAGCAAGAGCAGCCTTCCTACAGCTAAAGAACATATGGAAACCTAAGGAGCTGACTATACAAATGAAGATCAGGATCTTCAACTCCAACGTCAAGTTGGTACCGTTGTATGGAGTAGAAAGCTGGAGGACAACAGTGGCCACGATGAAGAAAATGCAGACTTGTCAACTCATGTCTACGGAGGATCTTACGGATTCACTGGCTGAACACAATTAGCAACCAGGACCTTTGGCATAGAACCAACCAGCTCCCTGCAGAAGAAGAGATCCTAAGAAGACGCTGGAGATGGATTGGTCACACACTCCGCAAGCCAGCCTCCAACATAACCAAGCAAGTGCTGACCTGGAAGCCCCAAGGCAAGAGAAACAGAGGACGGCCCAGAAACACGTGGCATCGAGACCTTGATGATGACACCAAAAGAATGGGGTACACCTGGAGCCAGCAGGAGCAAAAAGCCCAAGACCAGGATGCCTGGAGATCGCTCATCGGCAGCCTATGCCCCCAGAGGGGTAGTAGGCTTAAGTAAGTAACTTAACGTGAAGATAATCAACAGATTTAAGGGTTGTTGTTTTTTTTCAAGAGTCTGCATATTTTTAGTCTTTTGTATTTGTAATTATTTATATCTGTACATGCATGACCCCACCAACTCTGCTGATCAACTTGCTGTGTTTAAATAAAAAGTCATTCTTTCATTCATTACAAGTTGGAAAATTATCAATCCGTTGAGTTCCCAGACATCAAAAACTATCTGGTGTTGCAGACATCATTCTACATGGACAAATGAATGAAAACCTGGAAGAGCATGGAGGCATACAACTTTTTATATGTGATTGGGTTAAAGATCTGGTGATCAGGACACAAGGTAAATCCTGTATCGTTTTTGCTGGGTAAATGGGAGCTTCTGGGCTTTTTGTACATGTCTGAGATGGTTGCTAGGACACTACAAGTTTTAGTATCGGGTGTGAACAAACCACAGGCGCTCGATTCTCAATCCTCCCTGCTCTTCTCTTCCAGCAGGCATCACAGATTCACATAATTTACCCACAAACATTTATTTATTCAGCCCTCTCTCTCTCTCGGTCTGTGTGTGTACACACGGGTTAAACATGGAGGAGGAAAGTGACAAAAATAAAGGCTTGTACTTCTTAATTTACCCCACAAATATATTTATTCCACTTGAAAAGTGTACGGCAAACCAGCTACCGGATTTGGGACACTATGACATCCTGAACTATTTAGTATTTGGCTTCAAACTTGGGGGGGGGGGGGGGGGGGGATTAAAAATAATTCACAGCCCACTAGATGGTGCTTCATGGCCCACTAACGGGCCACGGCCCAGTGGTTGAGAAACACAACACTGGCCTAACGAACCACGCAGCCGCTCACTCACGGAAAGCGCACCTGTTAGATTATTTATTTATATATCGACTTTCTATGTCTATTTAAAATAAATAAATAAAGACCCCCACAAAGATGAATTCATAATTCAAACCCTGCTTCAGGTAATAAAATAAGTAGAGAAGATCTACACTAGCACTGTTTTGGTACACTGGCTGCAGTCTAGTGACTACTTTTCACTACAATTGTCAACACTAAGCGACATATCTCTGTGCCACACTGTGCTTTTGGGAGGTTGGTATTCGGTAAGCAATTGCCAAATTGGAACAAAAACAATAATTTTATCTTGGCCTGACTTATAACTTATTAACAGGAATTATTATTATATGAACAATTGTGGGCGGCACGGTGGTGTAGTGGTTAGCGCTGTCGCCTCACAGCAAGAAGGTCCGGGTTCGAGCCCTGTGGCTGGCGAGGGCCTTTCTGTGTGGAGTTTGCATGTTCTCCCCGTGTCCGCGTGGGTTTCCTCCGGGTGCTCCGGTTTCCCCCACAGTCCAAAGACATGCAGGTTAGGTTAACTGGTGACTCTAAATTGACCGTAGGTGTGAATGTGAGTGTGAATGGTTGTCTGTGTCTATGTGTCAGCCCTGTGATGACCTGGCGACTTGTCCAGGGTGTACCCCGCCTTTCGCCCGTAGTCAGCTGGGATAGGCTCCAGCTTGCCTGCGACCCTGTAGAACAGGATAAAGTGGCTAGAGATAATGAGATGAGATGAACAATTGTGTCAGTAAAAGGTTCTAGCAACAGCTGGTATTAGCAATTATTAAACAAAAACAGGTGGTCTGTTACAAATCATCCCTCCACCATGTCCACTTTTCAGCTTGCCAAGCTCTGAGTGGCAGTCAGTCACTCACCTCATTATGTAGGCACTTTCAGCACTGGAGCCAGCAGAAGCAGGTGACACACTGCACCATATGCACTATGTGTAGCGAGCACACCGCAGCCAGGAATTTTGTTAGGGTTAACTTCCAAAACTAAGTTGCTCCTTTTCTGGTTCTAGAACCTTTTCCGGCTCTAACAGTACCAATTAGGACCATGTAGACCCTTTCCATTTTGTGCTACAATGTTAGGTAGGGATCAGTGTGCAATTACCGTTATTGATTTTTACTAAAATCACCATCTCTGCAGCTGTAAAATATTTTTTCTAAATTCCAAAAGCTGTGTTCTTCTTAGGGTGTCCTTTAACAGAGAGCAGATTTTAAGGTGAATGGAACCCTTTTGAAATTTTAAGGGAAAATCACTAAGCCAAGTTCTGTTGGTGTGCCTTCCAGGCAAGGGTTCATCGATCTACGTCATTTCCGGTTTGGGCCATTCTCAGCAGAAGGGAAGGGAATTCCAGGCATCACTTTGTGGCGAGAGGGTTAAATGTTTTATTTTGTTGAATTTTCATCTCCACACCTTGCGATTACATCGAAAATTGAAAGTTTGTGTTAACATCTATAAAATGACCCCGAACAGACCTGTTCGTGTCAGTATCACTTTAATTTGAGGGGATTCCCTAGCAAATAATGTGCATGAAATCACTTGCTTCACGCAGTCAAACAGACAGAGGAAGTGCGCGCATGTGCAGGTTTACCTTCTTCTTTTGGGTTTTATGGCAGCTGGCATCCAGTGTTGCATTACTGTCATCTACAGGTTTACCTTGACCGTGCACTGACAGTTACATCATTGTGTCACTAAATAAATAGCTGATCACACCAAGGTGCTCGCTGACTGCCAATATTTATTAGTTTGGTCCTGCGTTTCCTTTCCTTCGCAACATGATGTTTTTTCTTCTCACTTTCCGTTACTGTAGTCAGTCTTTCACATTTCATTCACACACTCACATCCTCCATTTTTCTCTCCTGCTTCAAATTTGTATCCCACAATGCCTTGCACAAACGGGGAAAGCCCACTACATGATGCATGACGTAGTATCTTGAATTGGGTCATGGTGAAGCAGGAAAAAAGTGTGGCGAATTTAGGGCCACGTGGTCCTCAATTCATTTATTGCTCTATTCTTAAAAAAAAAAAAAAAAAACACCACTAATAAAATTGGAAGTCTATGATTCGAATTCAGTAGCTTTTGGTCCACTAAACAAGAATAATTGGGTGTCAGGGAAAATTCTTTTTGACCTACACTTGAAAAATCTGAAAGGCAGTCTACCTTTAATTCATCTCTATGAAATACTGCATCAAATTATTTAGGAGCTTGCATCCTACAATCAGACAAAGTTTTAATGCTTAAATATTACACAGAAATAAATGTATTAAAAAAAGTGGGTAAAAGTGACCAATGATTGAGACACACACACACGCTGATCATAGCAGCCTAACCTGTCCAGATGAAAGACAAGATTTCAAGACTTACTGAGGATCAGATTCCTCAGTGTGCAGGAAGTACCTGTTACACACTTCAGGGTTGTTTGGAACATGATGAGCTGAATCTGCCACTCCAGGGGAGACCAGGAAGCTTCGTTTGGTAGCATTGGAGATGGGCACGGAGGGCCAGGAGCTTTTTGACTGAGTCACTGCTCTGGCTGTAAAGAGATATACAAGATGCAGAGAAAAATTAGCCATTTTAAACCTACTAAACCAACCATGTTAAATCACCTTCCCTCAGGATCAATAAAATAAACACATTGCACAGAAACAATGGGTGACCGCATAAGGAAAAAAAAGTTCTCACCATCCTTCAATTCCTGTACATCCCTTGGGTGGACAAACTCAGGCTTCACAATTTCAAACAACCAAAAAATTTCAGCAACGAATGCCATGACATTGTGCTGAAAAATCAGGAAAAAAAAAGATAAGTACAAATGGGCCTATAGACAAAAGAAACATACATGATGGAGCAAGTCAATATAAAAATCAATCAATAAAAAAAGAAAGTCAATACATTTCTTACTTTGAACACCGGCGGTGAATACAGCATGTCTTCTGGTGTTAAATAGAAGCTTTTATTTAGGTACTCGTTGGCAAACTCCTTCAATAACTGGATATTACACAGTCTGTCTGCTACTGAGGTGACTTCCTTCAAGCAAATATCTACAACAACAACAAAAAAAGATAAGGTTATCAAACAGGTGATGTAGTTAGTCATTTTTAAAAATCACACTTGCCAGCACTTACACCCTCAGTGGCCACATTGTTAGGAACACCTTTACACCTGCCAATCTGCATTAAAAAAAATCATACAAATACATGCCAAGAGCTTCAGCTAACGTTCACATCCAACATCAGAATGTTTGGGGAAGGGGTGTAATCTCATCAAAGCCACACAGGTGACCTTGGGAAAAAGTGACCTGGTCTTTTCCCAAGAGTCAGTCCAGTTTAGGCAATCCCAAGACCACTGTAGCCTCAGTTCTTGGTAGATAGGTGTGGAACACAGTGTGTGTTCTTTTGCTGTTGTAGTCCATCCAACTGAAGGTTCAGCATGTTGTGCATTCTGACATTCTTTTCTCTTCACCACCGTTGTAAAGAAAGTTTGAGTTACTGTAGACTTCCTGTATGTGAAAATCCCAGGAAATCAGCAGTTTCTTGAAGTACTCAAAGCCATACTTGAAGCACCAACAACCATATTATGGTCAAAGTCACTGAGATCACATTCCCCCCAATTCAATGTTTGATATGAACACTAACACTTTTAAAATATGCCCTCATTTTATGCACTGAACTACTGGATAACTATTGCAATGAGCATGACTGAAGGTGTTCATCTTGTATCCAGTGAATGTATAATTGGTCAATATTTGCTTCCAAAAGACTACACATCCCCAGACAAAGGTATCTAGAGGAAAAAAAATAATGACCGTTCACATGAAAAGGCTACAATAAACAAACTAAAATGTAGTCTACATCATGGAGAAGTATAAATCTATTTAGAGAGTGTACCATCAAGCTTCATGAGGTCTGGGCAGTAGTAGTGAACCACAGTCAGTAGGGCAGCACCATCACACACATCCATTATCAGATCCTCCAGCAGGGGAAAGTGGGGAAGCTGATGGCCTGAGGCATGTTCTTGCCTATAGCGTACCTGAATAGGTAAGAGAAGAGACTGGAACAGGGCAGCTTGACCAAAAAGCTCTAACTGAACTTAAACTGACTTCAACTGACAATGGCTATCACAATATGGCTTTCATATACTGCCACATAAAGCTTTTAAAAAGAACACCACCTTTAATTAAACTCTTAATAATTAGAATTTTATTCACAACAGGTATCAACTTGGCTGCATAGCTATAACAGAACTAACTTGGCTCATATGGAGTGCATAGCCCTGAGGAAGTATATATATTATACAGTCCCCTCAAAAAATATTGCAATAGCAAGTTCAGTAATTTGCTTTTTTTTTTTTTAATTAAATACTGAAAAGGAGGGGGGGGGAGAGAAGTGATGGCTGGTACATGCATATGGATACGTGCAAGTTGACATTAAGCTGGAAAGCGTGCATCTAAAATAAATAAATAAATAAATAAATGGGGGAAGAAAAAAGGGGGATGACAAATATACATATTAAAAAGACCTAGACAGCATCAGAAGGTGGACACAAAGTCATTACTCCATTTTACTTAAGATCTGCAAGAGATGTTTTTGTCAGAATATTCTTAATTTGTTTAAAATGAGGTCACATTTGTACAGCATTTTCAAATGACATTTGAATAGGTGAGCTCAGGGAAGCTTTTGTTTATTAACACAGCTGAATTATTGCACTATAATTTGAAAGATTTTGATTCCAAAACAAACAAAAACAAGCGTTGCCAGGCAAAACAAATCTCGCCTGGTAGCACTCATCATGAATATATGAAGGAAGATATTGCGAAAAAAATAAGTACCCTTTGGGTACATATGGCTCCTGCTTATAAATAAAATTGTTTTCTGATACCATGTCCATACAATAAATATAGTATATATATTTACTCTATGAGGCAGTAGCCACAAAAATGAAGCGTTATCCAAAAACGAACAATTAAAAAAAAAATCACAGAAGTAAAAATACCAAGTGTCTGTACTTTATATTATTCTACTCTTACAGTTTTTGAAACTGAAACCTCCGAACCGAGGCTGACACGCCACACCATCGCCATAACCAAAACTCTTATTTCCCAGAAATGGCCCGGCACTAGAGCTCAGTGGAACGTACTTTCCCTCTGTAATAAGCATAAACATGTCTGAAAGCGATTTCTTTAGTCTAGTGCATTTATTTAGAATGGTGAACCAAATTGTATACAGTCACCGGCCATTTTGATCAGAACACGTGTATGAGCATGCACAGCGTGTGATTGTTAGACTTTTACATTCTTACAGCACGATGACATAGTGGCTAGCGCCTGTATATGAGGCAGTAGCCACAACAAAAATGATTTTGACCTTTCTGGTGACCTTGACCGGATGACCCTCAAATTGTTGGAGGTTCTATCTCAGACCAATACCCATCTATCCTGAAAGTTTCATTAAGCTTGATCCAGCCATTTTCCCATATCATTGTTAACAAAAACACAAAGAAACAAACAAAGAAACCTGACCAAAAACAATACCTCGCCCCCTAGTGGACTCTGTCCCAGGTGAGGTAAAAAGGAAACTGAAAGCTTAAAGGTCCCATGGCATGAAATTTTCACTTTCTGAGGTTTAACATTAAAATGAGTTCCTCTGACCTTCTTAAGTCACCCCAGTGGCTAGAAATTTCATAATGTGTAAACCAAACTATGCCCAACATTTGAGAATGGCGCGTCAAAACGGCGCGTTGATAAGCTCTTCCCTTTACTACGTCAGCAAGGGAGATGATCCCCACGCCCCCCTCTGGATTCCCACCCACTGTATGGATTGCCCCGCCCAGTTGTAGTGAGGAGACCATAGAGGACACAACAACATGGCATCACCTAAGCGAGCGAAACATGGAAATTGCACTGTACATGGATGTGACAACACAGAAAAGAATCTGTTTTTACTGCCGACGGGAGAGCCCCTGAAGACGCAGTGGCTTAATTTTATTTACTTCAATAATACGCCGTCGAGTCTACCTAAGACGGTGTATGTTTGTCGGAAGCATTTTCCTGAGGAATGTTTCCACAACTTGGGACAGTACAGGGCAGGTTTTGCACATCAACTGTCACTGAAGCCTGGGTCCGTACCAAGCATCCCTGCCACATCAGCAACAAACACCGAACAAGTAAGTGTATAACTGGTCGTTTTGCCATGTTTTAAAATCGGTGTGTTAGCCTAGCAATGGCTACATTAGCTGTGCAGCTAACCACTTCCTGCAGTTAGCCAGGTAATCTGCGCTACAAAACTAAAGAGCATGCAGCATGCTCTGTTAAACTGAGTTTAGTCTGGAAATTGACTGTAACTTATGAGCTTATGTTTGACTATTGCTCTGCAATGCATGTCTTCTGTTGGATAAGCGATATGTTGCTGTAGTTGCTGCTTCTATCCTCTTTGTTTATGGAGTGCGTGTTCAAGCCTAGGGTATTATACGTTCGTAAACTACCACTCCGAACACTCTCACTCTCTGTTCTCTGTGTCACGTTGAGTTTACGAAAGGAGTCCGAGGGAGAACGGGGTTTTGTCTTAGCAGCGTGGCTACAGGCGCTGATAGCAGCGAGTATGTGTGTGCGCAGCTTGGTCAAGCCCCTTCCCCTCCCCCCATGGCCCACCCCCACCCTCTACCCTTCCCCTCCTCCTGCTTCTCATTAGCAAAACGACGCACTGGGAAAAGCGCTGAAATGGGGCTTTCTCCCAGGAGGCTATTATTTATGTGCTGAGGGTTCATTTCGAGAAAGGCTGCGGATATAACATCCGGAAGCCTCCACGAGCCCGTTTAAAGCATCAACAAACCACCATGCCATGGGACCTTTAAGGTCTGGCCAGTCAAACAGAGGGAGTTAAATTAGGACAGAAATGAATGTAATGTAAACAGGTCACTTAAAATCATTTAAATGCTGGTTAGGTATGTAACTGTGGTTCTATGAAGGAGTGGAAGACTGCCAGAGGCCATTGACAGACTAGTGGAATTCCTCATGCACTCGCGCACTGGTCAAGAAACATGTATAAACTTCTGCCAT
This sequence comes from Neoarius graeffei, assembly GCF_027579695.1. Classification (NCBI taxonomy): domain Eukaryota; kingdom Metazoa; phylum Chordata; class Actinopteri; order Siluriformes; family Ariidae; genus Neoarius; species Neoarius graeffei. The sequence continues at coordinate 32,007,092 of NC_083592.1, forward strand.
CATGTGACCATGATGCCACAAGACAATATAAATACCAGTACGCAGGTCATGACATTCTCAAATGGTCATTCTTATCCTTTTGAGTGACAGATACTCTGGGGGTCTTCCACTCCTTCATAGAACCACGGTTACATACGTAACCAGTGTTCTATTTCAGTCCTTACAGATCGCCAGAGACAATCGATAGACTAGTGGAAGACGTATGCCAACCACGTTACAAGGAAGCTTACTCAGAATCAGGTAAGACAGCTGGAAGTACAGCCACATGTGTCAGGAGTGATGCCACATTCAGACTATAAAACCTGGTGAACATGCTAGGAGAAGACCATGTTGCAGCCGAACAGATAACAGACAGGGGGCGCCATAAAACGCTGCCCAAGAAGCTGCTATAGCCCGAGCTGAGTGCCCCTTCAGCGGCACAGTAGCTGTATGCCCACACTGCTGGTAAGCAACAGAGATGGCCTCTGTGACCCAATGGGAAAGCCTTTGTTTGGAAAGAGCAGAGCCTTTATTTTCCCCCCCAAAGGAAACAAACAGTTGGTCCGAGGCCCGTCAGGGCGAAGCGACAAAAACATATTGCTGTAACACACGAACAGGGCACAAGGCCCTACGATTAGGTTCAGTTGCCAGGTTGAATGCAACCAAAGAAAAGGGCCTATTTATAAACTAGAGAGACATAAACCTTAGGTAGGAAGGCAGGGTTGGGCCATAAGGTTACAAAACTATCCTCAGGGCCCCAACGCATACACTGATGATGGACTGACAGGGCATGAATTTCACTCACCTGTTTAGCAGATGTTATGGCTAACAAGAAGGCAGTTTTATAATTAGAATCAAGTTTATTGCCAAGTACATTCTCACATACAAGGAATTTGTTTTGGTGATTGGTGCTTGAACATTTAAGATAGAAGAATTTAGCAAAGACCAAAAGTAGCTCTATACATAGAATAAGAAATGGAAGAATCTGAAATATACAAATTTGAAAAAGTGGACATATTTAAGGGGTACGTGCATGAGTTGTTGGACTCAGAGTTGTACAGTACTGTATGTCCGGAATGTGCAAAAATAGGTCACCTGATGATGATGAACATGGAAAAGAGACATGATGAGTGTGTGAAAAGAAGAATGTGTGCAGAGGTCCAAGTTAATAACCAAGCTGTACAATGCAAGCTGAAATGTGCAATAAAAGGTTCACAGAATAGAGATATATGACATGGCCTTGAAATGTGCAAAAACTGAAGTTCAGAGACAAAGTGTATTAATGTCACAGACTGGAAGTGTGAGGTTAGAGTGGGGGGGGGGGTCTCTGACCTTAGGTGAAGAGGCCAGCTGCAGTGAGGAAAAAGCTGGCCTTATGCCATGAGGTTTGGGTTCTAATGGACCACAACCTCCTACCAGAGGGGAGTGGTTCGAAACATTTGTGTCCGGGGCAAGAGGGGTCAGCCACAATTCTTTCTGCTCTCCTCAAGGTCCTGGAGAGACCAAAGGTTGCAGTCAATTGTCCTCTCAGCAGAGCAGATAATGCGCTGCAGTCTGCCCTTGTCCCTAGCAGTGGCAGCAACGTACCAGACGGTAATGGGAGGTGAGGATGGACTCAATGATGGTGGTGTAAAAGTGCACCATCACTGTCTTTGGCAGATCAAACTTCAACTGCTGCAGGAAGTACATCCTCTGCTGTGCTTGGTGAGAGAGCAGATATATGTCTCCCAATTAAGATCCTGGGTGATTATAGTGCCCTGGAAGCGGAAATACTCCACAGAGGTTACTGGGGAGTCAAACAGGGTATTGGGGGTGGGGGTGGCAGAGCTCTTCCTGAAGTCCACAATCAGCTCCACTGTCTTTAGAGCACTGAGCTCCAAGTTGCGCTCACCTGTAGGCAGACTCCTCCTCCTCATCATCATCATCAGAAAGGAGTCCAATGAGGGTGGTGCTGTCTGCAAACTTTAGGAGCTTGACAGACTAATGACTGGAAGTGCAGCTGTTAGTGTACAGGGAGAAGAGTAGCGAAGCCTTAGCAGACATAGCCTTGGGGGGATCCGGTGCTGATGGTTCAGGAGTCAGACACACATTTCCCCAGCTTCATGTGCTGCTTCCTCTCAGACAGGAAGTTAGTGATCCACCTGCAAGTAGGGTCAGGCACATCCAGCTGGGAGAGCTTGTCCTGCAGAAGAGTTGGGATGATTGTGTCAAAGGTGGAACTGAAATCCACAAACCAGATTCTAGCGTAGGTTCCTGGGGAGTCTAGGTGCTGGAGGATCAAGTGAAGAGCCATGTTGACAGCATCATCGGCAGATCTGTTGGGTCTGTAGATGAACTGCATGGGGTCCAGAAGCGGGTCAGTCATGGCTCTGATGTGGTAAAGCACAAGGCACTCAAAAGATTTCATGACCACAGAAGTCAGAGTGAAGGGTCTGTAGTCAGTTAATCCTGTGATCCTTGGCTTTCTGGGGACAGGGATAATGGTGGAGGCCTTGAAGCAGGCTGGCACATGGCATGTCTCCAGTGAGGTGTTGATGTCTGAACACCGGAGACAGCTGATCAGCACAGTGCTTCAGGGTAAATGGTGAGACGGAGTCAGGACCTGCTGCTCTGTGGGGGTTCAGCTTCTTAAAGAGCTTGTTAATATGTCTCTCCAGAATGGAGAGAGTTGAGGCTGTGGTGAAGGATGGATGGGCCTCTGAGGTGTGAAACTGTAGAGAGGCCCTGGCAGCAGTACAGGTGGACGTGGTGAGCTGGAGTCATGGGGGATGTTATCAGGACAGTTCCATCATCTTTCAAAGCGACAGAAGAACTCATTTAGTTGGTTGGCCAGGCACAAGTCTGTGGCAATCGTTTAAGGTGGGTGGAGCACAGAAGCATGGCAGGCCAGAACTGAGTTCTCAAACTCTTTATTTTAGCTTTTCAGCTGTTATTTTACTACTCTCCCAGTCTCTCTCTCTCTCTCTCTCACACACACACACATTCAGGTTGGGGAGAGCTCCCTTCCTCTCCTCTCTCTCTCCTTTTTATAGGGCGTGGTCACTGGGGAAGACACACAAACACAGGTTAACTAACATCAGGTGTAGTGATTCTGCCACTTCCCTGACTCCGCCCTCCGTTCACAGACCGACGCTTGACCACGCCCCCGCTGCCACATACCCCCACTGCCCGACTCAGGCCGGCAAGCCGTCCGGCCTGCAGCCAACTCCCCCCCTTGATGGGACAGGAAATCCGACACGACCATCTGCGCCCCCGGCCTGTGGAGCACCTTGAACTTAAATGGCTGGAGTGCCAGATACCAACGGGTGATCCGCGCATTGGCATCCTTCATGCGGTGGAGCCACTGGAGGGGCGCGTGGTCCGAACAGAGGGTGAAAGGGCGTCGCAGTAGGTAGTAGCTGAGGGTGAGGACTGCCCACTTGATGGCAAGACACTCCTTCTCTATAGTGCTGTAGCGGCCCTCACACACCGACAGCTTCCTGCTGATGTACAGCACTGGGCGGCCCTCCCCCTCCACCTCCTGGGACAGAACAGCCCCCAGCCCCCTGTCCGACGCGTCCGTCTGCAAAACAAAGGGGAGAGTGAAGTCAGGGGAGTGTAATAGTGGCCCCCCACACAGTGCAGCCTTTACCTCAGAGAAAGCCCACTGGCATTGCTCCGTCCACTGGACCGGATCTGGTGCCCCCTTTTTAGTGAGATCAGTCAGCGGGCTGGTGACATCCGAATAATTAGGTATAAACCTACGATAGTAGCCAGCCAGCCCCAGGAACTGTCTCACCCCCTTTTTGGTCTTGGGCCTCGGGCAGGCCGCAATCGCTGCCATCTTATTAATTTGGGGATGCACCTGCCCATTGCCCAAGTGGAAGCCCAGATACCGTACTTCCACCCGCCCAATCGCACACTTCTTCGGGTTGGCTGTGAGACCCGCTCGCCTCAGCGACCTAAGGACGGCCCTCAGGTGTTGTACATGCCGCGGCCAGTCATTACTATAGATAATAATGTCGTCGAGGTATGCGGCCGCATAGGTGGCATGGGGACGGAGGACCCTATCCATAAGCCGCTGGAACGTAGCGGGCGCCCCAAACAGCCCAAAAGGAAGTGTGACAAACTGGTGTAAGCCAAACGGTGTGGAAAAGGCCGTTTTCTCTCGGGATAATGGAGTCAAGGGGATCTGCCAATATCCCTTTGTCAAATCCAGTGTCGAATAAAAATGAGCCGTGCCTAGTCGATCAAGCAACTCGTCAATACGAGGCATTGGGTATGCTTCGAATTTAGACACTGCGTTGACTTTTCTGTAGTCCACACAGAACCAGACCGACCCGTCGGCCTTGGGTACCAAGACCACCGGGCTGCTCCAGTCACTGTGGGACTCCTCAACGATGCCCATGTCGAGCATGGCCTCGAGTTCTTCCCAAACCACCTTTTTTTTGTTTTCAGGCAGTCTGTCAGGGTGGCTGCACACTACCACCCCCGGGGGCTTCTCAATGTGGTGTTCTAGGAGGTGGATGCGGCTGGGCAAGGGCGAGAATACATCAGAAAATTCTGTCTGCAACTGGGCGACCTCCGTGAGTTGGGTCGGAGAGAGGTGGTCTCCACAGGGGACCGGAGCGGTGGACGATGTCACTTTTACTTTTTGAACCTCCCGCCCCAGCTCCGCCTTCTCTGGAGCCACCGACACCAACGCCACGGGGATCTCCTCATTCCAAAACAGATTAGGTGGTAAATACGTAACACCCCACCCCTGTCCGTTCGCTGCACCTCACAGTCGACGTCCACGATTCGCCGTGTGACCTCAAAGGGTCCTTGCCACTTGACGATCAATTTGGAGCTCAACATGGGCAACAGCACGAGCACTTTATCCCCCGGTGCGAACTCCCTAAGGCGCGTACCCGTCGTACAGGCGGGTTTGCCATTCTTGAGCCTGCCGCAAATTCTTCTGGGTTAGGTATGTGTGTGTGTGTGTGTGTGTGTGTGTGTGTGTGTGTGTATATATATATATATATATATATATATATATATATATATATATATATATTTATTTATTTTGTGTGTGTGTGTGTAGTTTTGCACGCAGATCAATAACGAATCATTTTTGCTTGGGGAAGGTCCCTCCTCCCAATTTTCCCGCAGCACATCTAGGATGCCACACGGCTTATGCCCATATAATAATTAGAACAGGGAGAACCCCGTGGAGGCTTGTGGGACCTCTCACACTGCGAAAAGCAGGGGCTTGAGCCATTTATCCCAGTTACGTGCATCCTCGCTTACAAATTTTTTAATTATGTTTTTGAGGGTGCGATTAAACTGTTCGACTAAGCCGTCCGTTTGTGGGTGGTAAACGCTAGTGCGGATTGGCTTGATTCCCAGTAACCCATACAGTTCGCGCAGTGTGCGTGACAAACGTAGTGCCCTGATCAGTCAGAATCTCTTTGGGGATTCCGACTCGGGAGATGACGTGGAAGAATGCTTCCGCAATACTATATGTGGAGATATTGCGAAGCGGCACTGCTTCCGGATATCGCGTTGCATAGTCCACCAGGACTAAAATAAAGCGATACCCCCGTGTTGACCGATCTAATGGCCCAACGAGATCCATCCCAATTCTTTCGAACGGGGTCTCGATTAATGGTAGAGAGTGCAAAGGCGCTTTTGGGATGGCTGCTGGATTTACTAACTGGCATTCGCGACATGCCGTACACCACCTACGGACATCGCCGCGAATCCCTGGCCAATAGAACCGGGCCATTATTCGGGCTCGTGTCTTATCCTGCCCCAAGTGTCCCAACCTGGAATACCAATTCCCGGCGGCTCTTTGGGATCAAAAGTTGTGTTATCGGCTCCTTAGTCTGAGTGTCCTGCGTCACTCGGTATAATCTATCCCTCATAATGGAGAAATAGGGGAAGGACGGGGTGGCGTTTGGTTGGAGCATTTGACAATTGATTACTCTCACTTGGTCAAACGCATGCCGCAGAGTCTCGTCTCGCGACTGCTCTAACGAGAAATCCGCAAGGGATTCCCCAAGAGAGGGAGGAGGAGCCTGCTGCTCCTCGCTCTGACGCGGTGATGACGTAGATGGCTCTGAGACAGTTGCTCCCGCCAGTGCCACACCAGGACCTCCCCCCGCTAAACTACGGCAGGACCCACTCTTCACTAAATGAATCATTAGCTCCCGAAATCCCGGCCAATCAGTCCCCAAAATTATCGAGTGGGTAAGGCGAGGATTAACCGCCGCCTTTACTCTAAATTTCTCCCCTTGAAATAGAATGTGGACCAACACTAAAGGGTAGTTGTGAACATCCCCATGCACACACAACACCTTCACCGATTTTGCTCTCCCCAATGCCTCGTCTTGCACCAGGCTTTGGTGGATTGAGGTCTGATTACAGCCGGAGTCCACCAAAGCCTGATACGTATCCCCTTGGATACTCACCGGTATGCGATATGCTCCGGCCCGATCGAGGGCGGTCCCTGGAGCATCGGGGATCCAGACCACCGTGCCCACCTCCATCGCCGAGCACTGATGCTGGAGGTGCCCCGGCTCCCCGCAGCACCAGCAAACCGGCCCAGGCTCTCTCTCTGCACCAGTGTTTTGGAGCTCACTCACCTGGGGGGGGGGACACAGACATGGAAGTAGGAAACGGTAAGGCTCCACGGGTGCGGCGGGCCGGCTGGGGTGGAGCTGGCTCCCACCTCTGCGGTGGGGGAAATGGGGTGAGGACGAGAAACAGAAGGGGAGAGAGAGAGAGAGAGAGAGAGAGAGGGGAGAAGAGGAGACACACTGTCCTGCCGTCGGAACAGCCGCCATATGGTCCTCCGCCAGCTTGATGGCCTGATCCAGTGACGCCGGGCGATGGCACTGGACCCACTCCGCTGCTCCTTCTGGAAGTCGGGCGATGAACTGTTCCAGCGCCACCAGGTCGATGATTCCCTCTGCGTCGCGGTTGTCGGCCCTCAGCCACTGCCGGCAGGCGTCCCGGAGTTGCTGGCCAAACGTGAACAGCCGGCCGACCTCCTCCAGGCGCAGCGCGCAGAAGCATTGCCGTTGCTGCTCCGGGGTGTGCCCCACACGTTGGAGGACGGCCCTGCGGAGGTCGGCGTAGGCCAGCCGGCTGTCTGCAGGGAGCTGTAGTGCGGCCAGCTGCGCCTCGCCCGTTAGCAGGGGGAGGAGGCGCGCTGTTCCACCGGCCAACCCCACGCCTCGGCTGCCTGCTCAAACAGAGCGAGGAAGGCTTCAGGGTCATCGTGTGGACCCGTCTTCATTAGGATGAGGTGGGGAGGGTCCGCAGCGATGGTCATGGTGGACCCCGCCGATGCGAGCAGGTGCCGGAACGCCTGGCAATCTTCCTGCTGCGCCAGCACCAGGGCTTCAAACCGTTGTTCCTGCTCCTTCCGGAGGGTGACCAGTGCCTGGTGCTGGCTCTGTTGGGCCATGGTGAGGGCATGGATCAGGTCCTTGAAGGGGGAGGACTCCATGAGGCTGTTCTCTTCTGTACTCGGTCCCGGGTTTCGGCACCACTGTTGCAATCGTTTAAGGTGGGTGGAGCACAGAAGCACGGCAAGCCAGAACTGAGTTCTCAAACTCTTTATTTTAGCTTTTCAGCTGTTATTTTACTACTCTCTCACACACACACACACACACACACACACACACACACACACACACACACACACACACACACACACACACAAGCGTTCAGGTTGGGGAGAGCTCCCTTCCTCTCCTCTCTCTCTCCTTTTTATAGGGCGTGGTCACTGGGGAAGACACACAAACACAGGTTAACTAACATCAGGTGTAGTGATTCTGCCACTTACCTTCCCTGACTCCGTCCTCTGTTCACAGACCGACGCTTGACCACGCCCCCGCTGCCACAAAGTCATTAACAGAGTGAGGGGCTGAAGGTTTGTGGTTAGTGATCTGTCTGAGCCCTTTCCAGACAGATGTAGAGTCATTGACTGAAAACTGGTGTTGAGTTTCTTAGGCCCTGTCCACACAGCAACGGATTCAGGTGAATCTGATAAAATTGCTTATCGTTTCGGCCTGGCGTCCACACGGCACCAGCGTTTTGGGTGCCCCAAAATGAAATCTTTTGAGAACGGGTTCCAGAGTGGAAAAATCTGGCAATGGCGCCATTGCGAAGTCGTCTGGATGAGTAGAACGGATTTGTTTACGATGACATCACAGCCACATGACTGTCAGTGCTTCACGCCGGGTAGAAGTGTAACGAACTCGATGCGAGTTGTCGACAAATCCTATAACTTCGTTCATGAAATGCGCTTACAAAATATTTTCACTGTGAATATTTATTGTGTAATGGTGCAAAGTGAGAGAGAGAGAGAGAGTGAGAGAATAGCCCTTAGGGCAGAGTCTTTAGTCCAAACACTGCGGAAGCAGTACCAAACCACGCCCGTGCGCTTTCCAAAAACAATCCCGCCAGCAAAAATAGGAAAAAAAAAAAGGAGCGTTCTCACCTCTTCAGATGTTGGTTTAAGTCCGACAATACATTCCTCAAAAAGGGCGTAGAAGAACAAAGTAATCCATCAACGTGTAGCATTCAATTTATTCCGGACCATTAAAGAATTCTGGAGGATATCAGAATGTTGGCGTACCGGCTTCCATCTACCCCCATTCATTCCTCTTTCTGTGTCTTTTGTTTTACACTACTGATTAATAATCAAAACTTTATGTGGCTGATGTTACAGAAGAAGGGGTTTATGCGCATGCGTCTACTTCTTCTATTGTTCTGGTGTCTCCGATGGGACCGTCTTACAGCGCAAGTAGAGGTGTGGCATGTGTATTGCATCGTTTTCAGCAAGCGTTGCGTTGCCATATGTACCGTACCTGATATTTTACTGATCCATTGCCCATGTGGACGCGATATTTAAAAAAAAAAAAATCTCGTTGCCGTTGTCGTGTGGATGTAGCCTCAGAGTACAGACATTTAGCTTCTCTCAACTGCCTTGCCAAATCTGTTCCTAGACTCTCTAAACCTGTTCCTGTCGCCACTTCTGAACACTTCTTCCTTTTGTCACCTTAGCTGTCTGAGCTTCTGTGAACCAGGGTTTGTCATTACTGTAACTCACCCTGGTTTGTGATGGAATGCAGCAGTCCTCACAGAAGCTGATATAGGATGTCACAGTCTCTGTGTGCTCATCCAGACTATTTGTAACAGTCCTGAAAACATCCCAGTTTGTACAGTCCAAGCACACCTGAAGGTTCTCCACAGCCTCATTGCTCCACATCTTAGATGCCCCCCCTACAGGTTTCCTCAGCTTTCATTTCTGCCTGTATGGAGGAATCCGGTGGACCATGACATGGTCAGAGTGGCCCAGTGCAGTGTGGGGGACAGCATGATCGACATTATTGACTGTAATGCAGCAGTGATCCAAAATATTCTCCTCTCTGGTCGGGCATTTAATAAAAACTGTTTGCATTTTGGTAGTTCATGGCTGAGGTTACCTTTGTTAAAGGTCATGGAGGACAATAACTAGGGAGTCTGGGTTACTCTGTTGCACACCAGTATCTGTTCGGCCAGCATGCACTGTGCATTCTGCATGTTGGCCTGCGGTGGAATGTAAACACCAACCAGAATTAATGAAGTGAACTCACACGGGGAGAAGAAGGGTTTATAATTAAATGATAAATGACTCAAGGTTGGGAGAACAGTGTTGCAGGATCATGGTCACATCACTGCACCAGCTGCTGTTGACAAAAACAGATTCCACCACCCTTTGTTTTACCGGAGAGATCCGTGTTACAAGTCCACTCTGAAAAGTTGGATGCTGGCCAGCTGCAGCATAGAGTCTGGAATGAGTCCACATAGCCACATCTCTGTGAAGCATAAAACAGAAGATGAATGAAAGTCCCTGTTTCTTCCCATCAGCATCTGGAGTTTGTCCAGTTTGTTGCACAATGACTGCACATTGGAGAGAGCCACTTAATGTCAGAAGTTTCCAATGGCTCAAAGGGGGCTCCACATAAGCCATCCAACACAAGGAGCAAATTCCATTGTGGACTTCTCACATGGTTTGGTAGGCAGAAAAGAAAAGCATTTTTAAGAAAGGCTGCAAGCAGCCTGTGAGCACCCAAAGACATCCCATCTACCAAGTCATAATGGGCTGCAATAATTGCCACATAAACCCTTGTTATGGCCAGAGATCTGCCAGCATCCAACAAGCTTTGAGGATATTCAAGCACTTGAGACACAAGAAAAGACTGTGGGTCCAAAGACTGATCTGAACAGCATGCAGGAAAAAAAGCTTCCACCTGTTGTATATGCTGTGTGTTTATGGGGTGTGGGCATTCAGAACAGCGTCCTGAACCCCTTGTGAACAATCCATAAGCTGTCGCTCTGCCCCAGAGACCCTACATGAAGTTTCAGCCTGGGTAGGGATGTCAGAGGGTCCCTTGCATTTGGGACAATAGATCCAGTCTGCACAGTAGAAGACAGGATTGAACTGCTAGCAAGGACAGCAGCAAGGGGAACCACAGCCTGGACGGTAGGTGAGGAGCAATTAACAGGACAGGACTCGACAGCCTATCTCCTGGATGCAAGTGATACTCATCCAGATGGGAGAGGGAGGAAGAAAGGCATAAAGCAGGTGGTTGGCCAATTTGTGAGCTAGGGTGTCCTGGCCCAGGGACCCTGGCTCATCCATCTCTGCAAACCAAGATGGGCACTGCGACAACTGCTGGGTGGTGAACAGGTCTATCTCTGCTTTGCCACATGTCCTCCACAACATTTGAACCACTTCCTTGTTGAGACACCAATCTCCTGCACACAGACACCCCCTGAGAGAGGACGTCTCCTGTGCAGTTTGTGGTCCCTGGGATACGTACTGCTCTAAGAGACAGGAGGTGTCTGTCTGCCCAGATGAGAAATTCCATGCCAGGGCCAGACACTGTCTGGACCTGGTGACCACTTGGTGGTTGATGAAAAACAACACTGAAGTGTTGTCAGTCTGAATCAACACATGCCTCCCCTTCAGGTCAGCATTGAAATGAAGTGTCAACCACACAGCCATCAACTCCATCAGAGATTTATGTGCTGTGAGCAGAGTTCCGGCCCCCAGTTGCCCTGTACTGCCCGATGGTTCCAGACCCCACCCCATACTTTTAGGGAGGTGTCTGTGGTCACCACTTCCTGCCATGCTGGCAGGGGGCCTAGTGGCACGCCACGCAGCAATAGTCTTTGTTGATACCATGGTAGTAATGTGCTGAGGAGAGCCACTTGGAATTTAGCCAATGCTGAAAAGGACGCAGATGCAGGAGGCAAAGTTTCACAACCAATGTTGCTGCAGTTAGGAGCCCTGCAAGGCGAAGTAGAGATAAGTAATGTAAGCGATAGCCCCTGCGAACCAGTGCAAGGGTGCCTCTGATGACAAGCTGTCTGGCTGGAGTTAGAGGCACCAACATCTGCCTGGAATCTAGGTTCATATCTATAAATTCCACTGACTGAAAGGGAGTGAGGGAACTCTGCCCAATTGATGATAAACCCCGAGGCGGTCACATGATCTAATAGTTGGGGAGTATCCATTGCCACCTGTTTTGGAAAGCGTGCAATCAGTAGCCAGTCATCAAGTTATGGCAATACTAGTAGTCCCTGATGCTGCAAGGGATCGAAGGCAATCTGCACGCAACGTGTGAACACACGAGGAGCTAAAGAGAGGCTGAATGGGAGGATGCAATACGAATATACTCACTCCCTGAAAGGCGAACCTGAGGAAATGTCCATGTTCTTGGACAATAGGCACATGAAAGTATGTATCCTTCAGGTCCACTGAAGTGAACCATGCATGAGGTGTAACTGCTTGCATGACATCCTTGATGCAGAGCATGCAAAAGAGTAGGTGTTTGAGGTAAGAATTTAGTCCCCTCAAGTCCAGAATGGACCTGAACCCCCCCCATCCTTCATCCTGACGAGGAAGTAGGTTGAGTAATACCCATCTGGGTGAACCTGTGGATCTGTATGTTCTATTGTGCCCTTCTGTAGGAGCTCAAGGATTTCTAATCAATTGTGTGTGTGTCTGGGGTTGCAGACCACTGTGGTTTACACCATGGTATGTATTGGGGGGGGGGGGGGGGTCGACAGCAGAACCGGAGATGATATCCCTCTGAAAGCATGCGCAGGAGCCAGCGATCGGAGGTCATCTCTCCCCAGTGGTCAAATTGAGCTCCTGTGAACCGGCCTGCCATCAACCCAAAGGAGTCAGCGGCGAAGAGCATCAATGCGGTTAGCTTTTTTTTGGGGGGGGGGGGGGGGGGGGGTTGCTAACAAAATAGGGCCCCTGATGGTCTGAAGGAGTATGGCTCCTGTCAGCTGGATGGCTGCCCAAAGTCTGGCGCATGTCCCCAGCCAGCAAGGGGGCAAGGCTGAACAGGGCATGGGGCTGTACCACAGTAGATGGCAGCTTGATGACAAAAGGTGTGGTCCCAGCACTATAACTGAAGAGCCTGTATGGGCCTAAAGGCTGGCTCAGAGCAAATGAGGTGGTTTCAAGTCTCAGAGACAAGCCTGTGGCATTCAAGGGTCTCTTGAGCCCCGGGTCTGAAGAGCTGCCCTGGAAGTAAGGACTGAGCTAACCACACCTGCATCCTGGTTTGTACTAACAGCCCAAGGGTCCGGCCACATTGTCAATGGCACCAAAGAACTGAAGAGAGGCGTCCATTAGCTTGTTCACCATAGCATCTGCAGTGTACACGAGTGATGTGTACATGGCCATTAGCAGGTGAGCTAAGGAGTTATCTACTCTACCCAAAGATGCTGCAGCACTACAAGGTCTACCCAGGAGGTCATCTGTGGAACAGCATTCTGCATTTGGGCAGGGAATTACCTATTGTGGGACTTCATCAGGTGAGATAAGAGAAGCAATGCAGGGCTCCACCGTGGGCATTCTCCCAAGCCCAACAGTGTCCAGCTCCACCATTGCTGCCAGTGCATGAATAGTATGATCAGGTCTGGATGCCCTAGCCATTTGAAAAGTCTGACAACACCAATGAAATCAGGGCACTGCAACATGCGTAACTGGTTAGAAGATTCTGCAGGGTGGTGCAAGAAGTTACAAGGTTCCAGTGTAGCTTGCAGGATGTCCAATTTAAAGTGGGCTAAAACTGCCTTAAGTGTGCCTTGAACGGGTGCCACTGAAGAGTTGGATGCTGATGTAGAACTATGGGGATCTGAACCACTCCCACTGAGTGAATGGGGTGAAGGGACATATACTGCAGCAGGCCCATCCTCACCATAATCAATAACCCCTGGCCAAGCCGGCAGTGAACAGGGACTCGGAGGAAGCAACCACCACAGCATCAGAGTCTGGTTGAGTGAATGAGTCTGTGCCAAGTTGTGACCAGGCTGAGGGTGGAACATTCTGTCCCTCTCCAGTCTGCAACCTGTCAGTAAGAGCTGGGTGCATAGCAAACAACAAGGCTTGTAGGTGCTCAATGCGAGATGATCGCTCAGCTATTTTGCAAGCCATGTCTGCGGAAGATTTTTTTCTTTTCTGCTTCAGAACTAAGCAGGTCCACGGCTTTCCTTTTCTTGTCATCAGCGCTCACCCCTGAGTGGGGGAGAGCTGTATCTGAGTCTAGGTCTAACCCGGCTAGGCGCAGCTCTAAGGGCATCATGTTACAGGCTGAGCATGGGTTGGTCAGCGCCTCGCACAGGTGGTCAATGCTCAGACAGGATGGGCAACAATCATGGCCATCCAATGCATCCATGGCATTATGACAATATACACACCAGACAGACTCCATGATGCCATAGATTCAGTTCAGGTTACAGTGAGTAGCTAGCAGATATAGCACCACTGATGTTAATCAACTGTCAAGCAGTATGATACCGTTAGCCAAGAGCAGTCTTAGCAGTATGCCAATTCATTAAGAAATACACTAAAGCAGAGCCAGTCAAACAAAGTTGCTCAGTAATCCAATAAACATTAAATGTTACCCACAGGAGGAGATCTGCAGGCTACTTACCTTGGCTTCCTTTCAATCCAGACAGCAGTACACAATGTTAGTTATCAAGTGAGTCTACCTTAGACACAGGTGCAGGGTTAGGCAATCCAAGCAGCAATAGTAGCAGCACTGACAGTCACTAGAAGGTGTTCGACTGCGACGCCAATCGTGAGTGAACCCACAACATGGCTGCCCCGTGGCTAGTCAGGCAACTGTGAGTAGAGCCGATCAACACAGACACTCAAACATAAAATTCTCACACGAGGGAAAAATACCATCAGTGAGTGGAGCAGCACTCAACTAAAAAATTCTCAGGTAAAACTGAACGTGGCCTAGTTAGGCTAAACAACTTGAGCAACACCGTTAGCAACGAGTGGTGCCAATTGTATCAGTGAGTGGGGCTGGTAACACACGGACACTCAACTAAAAATTCTCAGGTAAACCGAGGAGGCTTAGTTAGGCTAACAAGTCGAGCAACACCGCTAGAATGAGTGGTGCCAACTATATCAGTAAGTGGAGCCGGTAACACATGGACATTCCCCCCCAAAAATCACCCCACCCCATACAAGATCAACTGTGAGCTCCTGCTCACTTACGTATACCCCCGCTCTTGCTTACATCAGAATGAAAACAATCAAAGGAATAGGACACTTATGAATGTTGACAACAACAAATAATGAACCCTGAAACAAGTAAATAAAGAGCAGTGTTCTCCCCAGGTATTTCAAATAGTATCCTGGTAAACTGTCATTTTGAAATAGCATTTTGCTTCTTGAAATAACGTGAAAATCCACCGTGTGTTCTGTAAATACATTCAGTTGGTAAACAGGAAGTCGATGCGTGACAGACCTGTAAACAGTATAGAACCCCAAGCTAAAGCTCAGTACCAAATAACAAGCAGTTGTGATTTGTAGTTGCTGAGAAAAATGTTACGAAAATTTTGTAAATCCACGCTATACGTTTCGTAAATACATTCAGTTGGTAAACAGGAAGTTGATGTGCAACAGACCTGAAAACGGTATAGAACCCCAAGCTGAAGTTTGGTACCAAGTGGCTATGATTTGTGGTTGCTGAGAAAAAGGGTGTTTCAAACGGATGGAAATACGGAGCTACATATTTCCTTCAGTGCAGGGGTATTAAAAAAATAAATAAATCTGGGGTAAACCAAAGAGGCCTAGTTAGGCTAACAATCAACTAACACTGATTGCCCTAAATAGGAAATGAATGAGTGAGTGCAGCCAACAACATATGGGCACTTAACTCAACTCACCAAACCTAGGAGGGATAATCCAATTATTCCGAGACACAGCTTGTTACGGCAAATCTGCTACTCCACAGGACTGCACTCATCTCAGTAGTAATCCAATAGGTCGCAAGACCAAGGCAAGAATGAGAATGTCATGACCCGCGTATCGGTATATATACTGTGTCTCGCGGTGTCATGGTCACGTGACGACAGAAGTTTATACATGTTTCTAGACCAATGCGCGAGCGCATGAGGAATTCCATTAGTCTAGTCTATCGACTGCCTCTGGTGGTCTGTAAGGATTGAAATAGAACTCCCATGATATCAGCATTGAGAGAACATAAAATAATATATTTAACATTGTCACCATGAGGCAGGTTTCCACTGCAGTTTTGCGCAAAAGAGAAATTTTTTTTTTCAACAACAACAAAGTCATCAATATATACCGTATTTTCTGGACTATAGAGCGCACCTGTATATAAGCCGCATCCGCTCTATTTTAAAAAAAAAATTTAAAAAAAAGATATACAAGCCGCACCGGGCTATAAGCCGCAGATATCTATGTTGAAAAATTAGATATTTACTGCATGTACAGAACGATTTTGTACTGTAAATGTACATGTATGTACCTGAACAGATTCTTTCCGAACAGTGCCTTTTAACACGGCAGCAACTTTGCTGATTAAAACGGAACAGAACCAAGAGAAAATAACCGGTATTTATTTACCTTCATTTCTCCTGTGTTTGAAACCACAAGTCACTTTAATCATCTTCGCTGGATTTGAAAATAATTACCAGTTAGTAATTTGTCATGCGTGTTCTATCTGCTAAAGATCTGCTAATTCTTCTTTGCATTGATTTTTCGTCTATCTTATTTTTGATTCTACTTCCGGTTAGAGCGCCCCTAGCTCTCTCTCTCTTTTTTTTTTTTGTCACCCAGGTTAGTTGTAGAATTGGCTCTTGAACCATACCCCAGTCCAGCAGGTGGCGGTAATGCACCTCATACGTTAAGTTGCCAACCGCCATAAAAATCCAAGAAGAAGAAGAGCGCCCCTAGCGGTGGAAGAAAAATCCACAGAATAGCCGCACCTTTGTATAAGCCGCATGGTTCAAAACCTAGGAAAAAAGTAGCGGCTTATAGTCCAGAAAATACGGTAACTGCAAATGGTCCGTTTCCATTGACTGATGTTTTGTGATTAAACTGGGTTTTCTTCTCTAGCGATAGTCATTCCAATTAAACATGGTGATGGAAAACATGAGACGCACCATGTTTTTGAATGACTCATGTTACAATGAGAAAACTGTGCTTCCATTTTTGATTAAAGATTGCTTTGTCAAAACCACCTCATGCGAGCGTATAAGCGTTTTTGCAATGTTTGAGAGTTTGTTCCAAAATTTGCACGTTTACATTACTCCGTTTTAGTTCGCAATTTCAAATTGCACCTTAAGCAGGTTAATGGAAAGCTGTCTACTGTCAGCATCAATACACCTGCACAGTTAGCTACACCCAAATTCCTAAAAGCCAATTTAATCCCAAATGCTCCTAATGATATGCAGATTCTCTGGACATGTTTAAAAAAAATAGATTAAAAATAGTAGAAAAAAAACAATGCAGTTTTGTATGCACACAGGCTCTTGGCTCCATTAAAGTATTTCTCTGTGACACATCAATCACTATGTTCGATGCAAAATGGACAAAAACTGTAAGTAATACAACAAAAACAACATTCCTGGACTTAAGCTGCAAAATTACAATAAGATGATCTCCAAAACAATGACCTATACCGTACAAAAGCTCTGATAACCCAATTTTGATTTCAAGTGAATTTTAAGTTTGGTTGCAGGTGCACTCCTGTGTTTTTGTTATATCGTGTATTTTCTGTGGGACTACGTTCAACATTTTGTCCAGACTTCAATTTTTCGCATTCCAAGAGACCCAACATTACTATGTACAGCATGAAACAGTTATGCAGAGCTCCAGTATGTACATCTGTGAGACAGAATGCAAGTGGATTAATCATATTTGATCGTTTTTCCTCAGAGTATTTAGCTTAAAAACTTAATGACCCCATTAATTGTCCAAAGATGAACAACACGGCTTAGAAACTGAACAAAAACTAATCACCTAAAAGCCAGTTGCGAACTGAACCACACTGTTCAACAGGTTTAGACTAAATATAATCAGCTAAAATGCATCCTGAAGAATTTTAATGAGGAAATGGTTACGTTGAACAACAGATGATCAACAAAATAATGACAAACATTTCTGACGTGGTTTCCATATCTTGCATGAAAAATTGTTCAAATTAATTCAAAGCAAATAAATAAATACTAATACTCCGTTGTACCATTTTTCTTTGGAGCCCAGACAGACGATCACAAGCAATGATGGACAAATCATAAATTCATTAACTAGCCTAGCAGGCAGGTGAAAATCTGCCCAGAAACCTCATCAACACTTTTCACACTTCCAGGTTCAATGTAACAGAAATCACTGCAGAGAGAGGGAAAGGGGTAAGGGAGGAGAAGGGGGGGACACCCACCCCACTTGACTGTAACAGCACCATTTATGAAAAACTCCCTTATTGAGTTAAAAGATATCAAGGCCAACATTTTGCTATGAGCTATAATGTCCTCTCTATTCACGTTATTATTGAGGATATCAATCTGAATAGCTGTCTTCTGTATTAGCTAAGAAATAAATCTAGTAATAAAATATATTAACAGGTCAGACAGTGCTTTGGCCGATGTGCTGTGTAGCAGAAGGAATGAGTAATGTGCGCCATAGTTACTGTATCAAGTTTTGTGCACCACTCTAAAACACACATTACATTTAAATATACATACCAAATGTAAAATATATTTTTGTTCTCAGAATAATGCAAGAGAGAAAGAACACTGGCACTCACTATATCACGAACTTAAATGAACCAATATGATATTTTCACATTTATCAAACGTACATCCGGTTCAGCATTTGTTGTGTAAAGTTACATCCGGCAAGATGGAGAATGAATCTCATGGGTTTATACTCACAACCTCCTTAGCCAACCTTCCAAAAATAACCTCTTCAGATGTCATCCCTTTAGTGATGCAAAACTCATTCACACTCCACTGACGGGACTGAACCAATTTTTAATCCACTTCTGACGCATCACTAGAGTGTAGCCAGCTTAACAGACGCATTTGTGACGTGCTGACCTTCATTCTAACAGAATGCTTGAACCCATTTCTTGCGTTCGGGTACACCACTTGGCCAAAAAAAATTCACACCAATTTCTTTGGACCACCTTTAGCTTTGCTTACAGCACACATTGGCTGTGGCATGGTTTCAACAATCTTATGCAATGTCACAACATTTATTTACATCCACAGTGGCTTGAATTTTTTTTGCAGAGATCTTGTATTAATGATGAGTCGAACCACTTTGTAAAGTCTTCTCCAGCACATCCCAAAGACTTAACCCCATTGAAAGGTCAGGATTTTGTGGCGGCCAATTCATGGGTGAAAATTATTCCTCATGCTTCCTGAACCATGTTCACAATGTGAGCCCTGATTTTATGCCATGCCATCAGGGAAGAAAAAAAAAAATCCATTGATGTGATAACCTGGTCATTCAGTACACTCAGTCAAATGACTTCATTTTATCGCCACATAACTTTATTGAGCCTCAACCTGACCAATTGAAGCAACCCCAGATCATAAACATTGCCTCCAGATGCTTGTACAGTGGCCACTGTGCATGATGGATGCATTACTTCATGTGCTTCCCTTCTTATCCTGACATGCCCACTGCTCTGGAACAGGGTAAATCTGAACTCATCAGATTACATTATCTTTTTTCCATTGCTCTAGAGTCCAATCTTTATGCTCCCTCATAAACTGAAGCCTTCTCTTCTGATTACAAGCAAGTGGGGTTTTTTATGGCCACATAGTTTAGTCTTAATCCTGTGAGTTATCGTCACATTGTGCATGTGGAAATGCTCTTACTTTCACTACTAAAACAGTCATGAGCTCTACTGTCCATTTTTTTATGATTCAACTTCAACAAGTGTTTAACTGATCTCCAATCACAGTCAGTCAAGAGTTTGCTTTTTTTTTTTTTTACCCCGACCACATTTCTTCCACCATGCTGACAGTTCACCACTATCCTTCCAAGTTTTAATAATGCATTGGACAGTTCTTTACCCAGTACCAGTAATTTCAGCAATCTCCATCATTTCCTTTGCTTGATGCAGGTCAATAATTTGACCCTTCTGAAAACACAAACATCTTTTCCATGAGCATGGGATACATCTTCTGACATGGTTGTTTAAGATATGAGAAGCTACTCACTGCATCAGTTAGGGTTAAAAGAATTGTTACCAACTGAAACATTAATTATTGCAGTAATAATCCAAAGGCTCTTACATGTTTGCTTAATCCAAATTGCTACTTTTATACAGCCAGGCAGTGAATATCATTAGGGAAGCCATGAAAACTAAGGTACAGTTGGCTTTGTTTATTTGATTTACAGCCAGGCAGGGAACAACGACATTTAGATCTAGCCTCTGCCACTGCTGTTTCTCGCTCATAGACAACCATTCTTGCTGCATTAAAGAGAAGTGACTTTACATAATGAAATGTTTTGGCATTTTGGAACCTGGAAGCATAGAAAAAAGTGAATATGTCCACCTAGAAACTACAAAATAAAAATGAATCAGCTGGACACAAAATTTGATTGCTTTATGGGCATCCACCCCTACATAAGGTCACAGTATGAAATGTCATTTATAAAGTAACAAACATTTGATAAACTGACAAACATATTTACAGAGGGGGAAAAATGCAAAGATAAGAAAAGATAAAAGAAACAAACTAACAGAGGACAACGTGACTGGATATTGTACGGAGGTAATGCAAAACCATCTGCAGATGATTAAATCATTATACAGCCTAAAAGCAAGGGAGTGAGATGAGAGAAGTGTGGTGTGCATTTTAGCGTGGAAAGGACCAAAAGCTGGGATGGCACACTGATTTACTTCACGCACACACACACACACGTTCACACCCAAATACTCACACAGACACAGTGGAATGCATTTGAGCTCAGCGGAGTGGATGGCTGATATTGTTGGGTAATTATTGGATAGTATGAGCCATTAGACATCAACATTTCCCACTGTAATTCACTGCAAAGCCTCAATGGTTGGGTGTGTATGCGCACACATCAACACACACTAATGCATGCAGTGGTGGAGACGATCGCACTGGCAGCAAACTTAGCCCATGTTTACATTAGACCGTATCAGCGGATCATCAGATTAACGTTTTTAAAACGATTAGTGTGCACACAGCAACACCAATACACGATTTGCGTGCACACAGCAACACCAATACACGGATACGCTCGGCTCCGCAGGCATCCTGCGCTCCAAATCACTCCGCCCTGAACAGCAAGTGCCCTCTGGAGGGTGCGCACTCCGGCCCTGCGCAGCTCACAGAGCGCACGAGTGAAGTGAACAAGCTGTGATTTGGGACTGAGCCGCTGTGTGTGTGATCCCAGCGCACATCACTTACCACTTGCAAGTGGAAGGATGGCAAGCCTAAAGACAATCATAACTACACAATGGGCAGTATTTGCATCAGTATTTTCATACTTTTATACTCTTTAATGAAAGGTGATACAAGGTGGAAGTCCGCGCCGTTTTTCAGCAGTTGCGTCACATGACCAATGCCAGCGAATCAGGAAGGTGGATGTCACAGTGACGTTGTCCAATGACGACGCCAGCTAGAGCTCAGCACAGCGTATCCGCGTATCTCAATGTTTACACAGCACCGGAGCTGACACGATCTGGATTGAATACGTGGACCTTGGCGGATTCCCGTTTCCCGGCGTTTCCAGGCAGTTTAATGTAAACGGACAGTGCATCCGCGAAGAAAACGAGACAGATACGGTCTAATGTAAACTTGGCCTTACAGGTACTAGCTTCCAATACCACTTTGAAGGAGACTATCCAAGTAGCGAGAGGAGAGGTTAGAAGGAGAGATTGCAGTGGGGAGACAGGAATGTATGGTCAGAGATAAGGAAGAACAGAACTGACACTGCTAGCAGAGAGAGAGAGAGAGAGAGAGAAAGGATCTCTTTTCTCTTACAGTGAAGACAGTCCAAAGAAACAAGAAGCTGTCAAAACACAGGTATTATAAAACATATACGGTATATTATCACTGCACTGTTTCTGAAATTACAGAAAGTGGGAACATAAATGATGAGAAGTGGGAGATACCTTCTGATGACTGGGAGAATCCAGCACATGTTGCTTTACTTTGTATTCCTCTTCAGAAATCTCCTTCATTTTCAAGTTTACCTGATGTGTTAAACAAATAAATATTAACATCATGCACCTTCAACACCCGTTATTACATTAAGGGAACCTACACAGCAGTTTAACACCACACTATTCATCATCACTGGAACATAATGCTGGATTGTGTAAATTACTATGTTGTATCTGCCTTGTGTAACCTTTGTTAAAGTCTAAAAGGCATGCAAAAATTTGAAATGTCCCAATTTTTTTTAAACTGATAGTGTTCCTAAGCATTATGAATATTGTCAATTTTAAACATGTACTGTAACAGTAACCAAAATCCAACAAGACTTAGTTTCAATGATGTCAAAGACAACTTTATTACTGTGCCACCAAGTGTTGGCTTAAATGGATCCATTATAGCAAGACAAATCCAACTTTTTAATGACATCAGAAAAAAATATACACTTGTATATTATATAGACGAGTGTTTTACTGGGAAATATGCCACTTGTATTTCTAAGTTTCACTAAGTTTTCTATGTTTTGTCAATTGTTTTTGTGATTGTAATACTGTGCGTTTTTTCTGCTGCTTGTACCTGCTGAATACTCTGCTTATCTGCTGCTTGTTAGGCATGTGCTACTCCTTGTGTTTACATCTGCTTTGCTACTAGATGGAATTCGCACATCAGTTTCAATTGCATAAGCAATTGGTTGTTTTTCATTTGCTAATTAGCTGGGCTTTTAGTGTGAATTCAAGCGCTCCTTCCCAAAATTTTTCCCCTTCTCCTATATCTCCCATAACCTGCTCATCATGTGCTTCGACAACAGTCCTGTTTTACCCCCTTTCCACCAAATCAGTTCCAGGGCTGGTTCTAGGCCAGTGCTGGTGCACAACTCGTTCAACTTGCGAGCCAGCTGAGAACCAGTTTGCTTTTCCATAGCTCGCAGTGCTAAGCGGAGCCACGTCATTACGTCGCTGTATACGTCAGTTACGGCGCTACGTTTACATAAACCTTGGCGCGAATATCAAAGCAAAAACAACACGGAAGAAGCAGCAGCAGCAACAACAACAAGAATAATAATGGATGACTTCGCATTTGTACAGCTGCTGCTTCTCGTCGCTTAAAAATGGCGATCTTTCGCGGTCTTGTTATTGTTGTTGGTCTTAACAACTCCGCCCCCCACTGACGTTAAGCGGTTCTTTCCTCTGGCCCAGCAGAGAGTTGGTGCTAGCCTGGAACCAGTTTTTCTGGCCCCAGAGCCAGTTCTTTGTCAGTGGAAACAGAAAACCCTGTTCCAAACTAAGCATTGGCCCCGAACCAGCCCTGGAACTGCTTTGGTGGAAAAGGGGCATTTGTGGTCTCACCCACAAGAGCTGCTTCCATCGTTATGGCCCCCCCGCGAGGACGATGCCTGTCCAACCTCATCTACCCTTCAACTACCTCCACTGACACCTTCTGGATCAATGCTGGGCTATGGAACTGCCAGTCTGCCACACAGAAGGCTGACTTTATCTCTGCCCAAGTCTCCTTTCTGTCCCTCCACATTCTTGCACTGACAGAGACCTGGATTTCAGCAGACCCCACAACACCTGCAACCCTCTCCACTCCCTTCTTCTTCTCTCACACCCCTCGCCCATCTGGTCGTGGTGGTGGCGGCACTGGTTTGTTGATCTCTCCTATCCCCTCATCTGCTTACCAACTCTCCTCTTTTCTCTCACGGAACAACCTCCTGGATCCTCACCAGTCCAGCTTCCAAGCCGGACACTCAACCTAGACAGCGCTTCTCTCGGTCAGTGAGGCACTTCATGTAGCACGTGCTGCCTCCCTCTCCTCAGTCTTGATTCTGGTCTTGGTCTTTCTGCTGCATTTGACACTGATCACTCCGTTCTCCTGTCATCTTTATCAGCTTTAAGGATCTGCAGGACAGCCCTAGACTGGTTCAAGTCCTCCCTCTCTGGTCATTCCTTTCAGGTTACCTGGTCTGGCACTTTATCAGCACCACACCCACTTACCACTGGTGTCCCTCAAGGTTCAGTTCTTGGTCTGCTTCTCTTCTCCCTCTACACCCAGTCTCTTGGCCCAATTATTTCTGCTCATGGTCCATCCTACCACTGCTATGCTGATGACACCCAACTGTCTCTCTCTTTTCCTCCTTCTGACCCACAGATTTCAGCTCGCATCTCTGCTTGCCTGCAGGACATACAGAGCTGGATGGACAACCATCACCTGAAGCTCAACCCAGGTTAGACAGATATAATCTACATTCTAGATCCATTCTCTCCACCCCTGGACACTGTCATCTCCCTGAAGGAGATCTCTAGGTCTCCTTCACCCAGTGCGAAGAACCCAGGGATTGTGTTCGATGACAAACTCTCCTCCTCAGAGAACATCACTGCAGTGACCCGGACATGTAGACTCCTCCTCTACTACATCTGAAGGATCTGCCCTTTTCTTACCACCTACTTTACTCAGCTCCTGGTCCAAGCACTGATCCTTTCCTGCTTGGACTACTGCAACTCTCTCCTTGCTGGCCTTTCAGCTTCTGCCATCAGACCCCTGCAACTCATTCAGAATGCTGCAGCTCACCTGGTCTACAACCTCCATCGTTCTTCCCATGTCACCCCTCTGCTTGCTGACCTGCACTGGCTACATATCACAGCTTGCATCAAATTTAAGACATTGGTGCAAGCTTACCAGGCTCTCAAGGGGTTAGGGCCAGCATACATCCAGAGTCTGTTCCACCCCTATGCACCAGCCAGATCCCTACTCTCCGCTACTACTGGTCACTTGGCCCCTCCTCCTCCTCTCCACTCCTGTCCAGCCTGCTCATGACTACTGTCTATCCTGGTTCCCCAGTGGTGGAATGACCTTCCTACTGATGTCAGAACTGCCAACTCCTTGACCACCTTCAAGCGCAGACTGAAGACTCACCTCTTCAGGCTGCACCTCTCCCCTTCTTCCCTGCCCACAGTGTAGCTGCATTTCGGTCTAGACCAATCCAGGCTGTGTATGGGCTAGCCTGGGGTTAGCGGTTTTGAGTTCTTCATTTAGTTATACTTTATATGGTTGGTTTGTTTCCTTGGCTGTTTGAGTATTGGTACTTCAACAGCATATTACACTAGGTATTGCTGTCATTTGTTCAGCTGGCACTAGAACTTTCTTGTATAGAAGCCCAGCACTTTGTGTACCTAACTTTTGCACTCATTGCACATCGCTCTGGATAAGAGTGTCTGCTAAATGCAATGTGTTTTTCATATGTGCTACATCCAGGACATAAACCTTTATACATCACTTGTGAGGAAATCAATGGATTGTTTTGATAAATTTGGGTACTTTCTGTTTGTGAATGTATCTATATAATAAGAAAGAGAAGAAAAAAAAAAATCACACAGTGGCTTGAAGATATTAAGTTTATCTTCTTGTGTTCAAAAACTTGCATTTGTGATAGGAAATACATTGCGGATCCGAGGGACTTATTTAAATAATAATGGCTGGTGTTGAGTGGTATATCAGATATATTCCATTCAGATAGCCTGATACTGAATGAGTTGAAGGCAAGTTCAATATCATGCTAACTGAATGGAATATATCTGATATACCACGAAGAAAACAAACCATTATTATTATTATTATTATTATTATTAATAATACACATTCCTTTCAGGTGTTCATGTCTTTCTGTTTCAAAATCTGTATTTAATGAAGCAAATCTGACAGACATGCTTGTTTACAAATTGTCACAGTCACTCACTAGCGCGGAACTTTTACGTCTCCAACGTGTGACATCATGTCTTGACAACCATGCAATATCGTAAACCATATTCAACATTCATTCTCCATTGGGTAGAGTGACCTAATACACATAGGATAAGCGATATGCAAACAATATTGCATGCTCTAAAACCAAATTAAGTGAAACCCGCTAGAAAGGAACAAAATACATGTTTTTATTCCATTTAAAAAAAAAGGGTCTTGTATGTATAATAATTAAATAACATTGGCTGGCTTTGAGTGGTCTATCAGATGTATTCCATTCAGCTAGCATGATGCTGAATGAGTCGAAGACGAGTTCAATATCATGCTAGCTGAATGGAATACATCTGATAGACCATGAAAAAAATCCAGCCAATCATCATCACATACACACTTCATATCAGCATTCTCAAAGGCCAACGCTAGCTTACCCGCAACTCTGTGCTGTTAGCACAGCAGTCCAGTTACCTTCCAGTCGGCGCAGCAGTAGCATTAGCGAAGGCCAATGCTAGCTTACCTGCGACTTGGTGCCATTAGAGCAGCAGTTCAGTAACCTTCCAGCCAGTGTAGTGTTAGCGAAGGCCAATGTTAGCGCAGTCAAGCTAAATATTTTTTTTTTTCCCTGTGTAACTTAGTTGCTTTTAAAATCAACATTGACAGCTACACACAATGGAGCTACCTGGCAGCCAAAATTCTTTTAAAATCTTCCGTTTTTAACGAAGCAAACCTGGCAGTCATGTTTGTTTACAACTGGTCACTGTCGCTCGCTAATGCAGAAGTTTTACGTCTCTGACATGTGACTCTGTGTTGTCTTGACAAAGTGCAATATTGTAACAATATTACACGCTCATTCTCCATTGGGTACAGTGGCATAATACATTGAGGATAAATGATACGATAATATTGCATGCTATCAATAAACCCACTAGAAGGGAACAGAATACATGTATTCCATGGAAAAAGTGGCCTGTATGTATAATAAATTCCCAGTATTTCACTCCGATGTCACAATTGAGTTTTACATGCGCTAATAGCCGAGTTGGCTATAAAGCATGTACGACGAGATTGAGTGGAATAATTGTTTTATTATATCCAGATTCACTGGATTTTAAGAAATTTAATTTTTTGCAAATTCGCTAAATAAAAACTTTATACGAAATGTCCGACAAAATCATTTCCGCTTAAAATGTAAACAAACCAGCAAAATGATGGTATCAAATTTGTGAAAAATGCTATGATAATTCTTGAAAAATAAAAAGGATATGTTCTTCCCATCAAATACTTTTATTCCATATTTTGTTGCTTTTTTTGTATTTTTTGGAGTTTTGTTTTCAAGTGGAGTTTTTAATTTCGCCCTCGCTTGGTTCAGAAACACGCGCCACCATTTTGTTTTTCTCTACTCAAGGTATAGGAGTTGATTGGCTACTCTACTACTAGGCTATCAGAGTGCACGATTGCTCATATCCAGTGAATGCGCAAAGAATAATTCACTTTTCGTGTCATGAATATAGAATATGTGAATGTTTACCATTCTGAATTAAAAGTACAAAAAAAAATTTTACTTTTTGACAATATTCTAATAGTATGAGGTTCACTGGTCTGTCTGTCTGTCTATGCATGTATGTAATCTAACCTTGTTAATCCAGAAGATCATGGCATCCTCCAAGTCAAAGGGAAGCTCTTTAGAGGCGCTGAAGGTAGAGAAGCGCTTCACACAGATCACCACTTTCTCAATGCTGATCATCTCCACTGTGTAGGCCATCATCAGGGCATCAATCATAAGCATGTGTGAGCTCTACCATGCAGTTAAGAAACCAACAGTCAGCACCTCAAGAGATGTTCAAACATTTTTGGGGAAAAACATTTAAAAATAAATAAATAAATAAATAAATAAAAAGTCAAACTGAGATCATATTCCATATTCCCACACAAAAGGCATAAAGGCCTCCAAAACAAACAAACAAACATGGCACTACCTTAACTGCAATGGGGGATATTATTTATATATTAGATAAAAATAACAGCAGCACACTGGCAAGCATTCCATACATGTCAACCTATACGGAATGTCCGTATTTTATATGGATTTGATTCAATAAACGTAGTATACGGGCGTACAAATAAAGTTATACAGATTCTTAAAAAAAACTTCAATATTTATTTACAGCTATAATCAATTCCCACGACGATAAAAGAGCGCATAACATTTACAAACGTACTGTACACCACAGGAAGCTCAGACAGCCAGTAAAGAGTCTTATGAAATCGCGCGTTATCTTGTGGTAGCGAGACTTCGTTCCACTTTTGATCATGCGCACACCGCATTGCGAGAATCCCGCCAACCGGGAAGTAACATTTTGTTTGAAACGCGTATTTCCACCTGAGCGACTTTCACTAGCGACTGAAAAGATTCTAAATGGGCACTCCGGCAAGATCAACACAGACACTTGCTGTGACATGCAGCCTAGTGAGGTATTGGTGCAGACTGCTAAAAAAGCTGTCATGGAGTACAATTCAGAACATTAGAGTGACACTTTGTGTTTTTGTCAAACATTGGAGCTTTGTATTCATTCTGAAGGTTTATTGTTATTAATATTGAATAAAAAGTAACTGGGATATATCATTGTTAATTATCATTCAAATTTTAGGTAAATTATTTTAATTTGCATCTTATAAGGATTTTATAAGGGAAATACGGATTTTGGAGGTTGGTTATACAGGTTTGATTGGCCAAAGGTTGACATGTATGGCATTCATAATGACATCATATAACCAAAAAGCTTGAGACACTTCAGACGCTACGTAATGACATTTGAATGAAACTAGGCAGACTCACAAGTGTAGCCCTGCATAAACCATGAAAGATTTAGAGATAAGATAGTTGAGTAGATAACTGGTGCACCAAAACACATTTACTACAGAGCATTCTGTCCTGTGTGGTTAGAATCCTAATTATATCAATTAAGCTCAGTTTATATCATTTATCAGATTATCGTAAACAAGACAGACAGACAGACAGACAGACAGACAACTAAAAGCCAGGAAACAAATCTTAGCCTAGTCTGTACTGAGCATGTAAATATTTGTGCATGCTGCCCAAATGTACACCTACAGCCCCGACAAGACACTGAAATCAATATCAAATGACTTAACCCGAAGCTACTTTTTAATTAGAAAGTCATAAAGCCAAGTGCAATAAAGTCTAAACAAGTGACAGATATAAGGAAGTAACATTTTCCTTTGTACCATAAAGTGTAAAAAAAAAAAAAAATGCACATCTTGCCTGAGATTGCTCTGAAATTCAACTCAAATTCATAAGATCGGACTTTTATTCCACACAAAATCTATCAACTCAGTTATACACAGTCTGTGTGCCAAGGTAAGAGTGTAAAAATAATCTGTCAGGAGCTGAATATACTTCCTGAACAAAAGCAAAAAGAAAAAAAAAAGTTTAGGGCAAATTCTTTATGTTTTGATTACATTTTGAAGAGGCATCCAAGTGTCCCCCTCTCAAGCTGAGAAAATTTTGCATTTTTAAGGGCTGAAAGATGCATTTTTCCTGGCATCTGGCATGGTGAATTTACCTCATTAGATACCCCCAAATCCTGTCGGTAATCCTGTCTGCTTCATATGTACATAAGACTATATCAGCATCAAACTCCTCTTGTGCCTCATCAACTTTAATCTGTGCAATCTATCTAAACAACACTTGAGATGGAATTTAGCTCCCCATCACCCAGTAGTATACCATCCGCCTATGTGTTTCAATCAAAATGGTATTCTGTCAACTTAATAGGTAGAATACAAGACAGTCTTATTAGACTACATCAGCACCAGACCTCTTGTGCCTCACCAACTTTCAACTATGCAATATATCTACAAGTCAACAACATTTGAGCTGGAATTTGGTTCCCCAGCACTCAGGAGCATACCAACTGGCTATATGTTTCAATCAAAATGGAATCCTGTCTGCTTAGAATAATCATCGGGGAAAAAACAAAAAAACAAACATTACACACATGTATCCAGTATAAAGTCATGAGATTAGGGCATGATGTACATGCAACCTCTTAGAATGTGAGAATATTTCTCCATCAGTGACCTCATAGTGGAATGCATTCAAACTTGAAATCATATCAAACTATGAACAACTAAATAATCTGCAAGGACAGTACTTGCACATAGCCCACCTTCGCTCAGGGGATGAGTTCGGGAAAAACTCCTATTATCAATCTCTATAATCCAAGAAAACCAACTCCTGCTATGAAGACTATTTATTTCATCTATATTCCGAAATGTTAACCACTGATTTTACAATCCCAATTCCAGAAAAGTTGGGACAAAGTACAAATTGTAAATAAAAACAGAATGCAATAATTTACAAATCTCAAAAACTGATATTGTATTCACAATAGAACATAGACAACTGTGGCAGCGGGGGCGTGGTCAAGCATCAGTCTGTGAAGGGAGGGCGGAGTTAGGAGCAAGGTAAGTGGCAGAATCACTACACCTGATGGGACCTGTGTTTGTGTGTCTTCCCCAGTGACCGTGCCCTATAAAGGAGGGGGAGAGCAGAGGAAGGGAGCTCTCCCCCAACTTAGACGCTAGTGTGCGCGCGCGTGTGTGAGACTGAATATACAAACTGAAAAGCGAAATAAAAAGAGTTTTTGAGAACTCAGTTCTGGCCTGCCGTGCTTCTGTGCTCCACCCACCTAGAACCCTTGCTACAACAAATCAAAAGTCGAAAGTGAGACATTTTGAAATTTCATGGCAAATATTGGCTCATTTGAAATTTCATGACAGCAACACATCTCAAAAAAGTTGGGACAGGGGCAATAAGAGGCTGGAAAAGTTAAAGGTACAAAAAAGGAACAGCTGGAGGACCAAATTGCAACTCATTAGGCCAATTGGCAATAGATCATTAACATGACTGGGTATAAAAAGAGCATCTTGGAGTGGCAGCAGCTCTCAGAAGTAAAGATGGGAAGAGGATCACCAATCCCCCTAATTCTGCGCCGACAAATAGTGGAGCAATATCAGAAAGGAGTTCGACAGTGTAAAATTGCAAAGAGTTTGAACATATCATCATCTACAGTGCATAATATCATCAAAAGATTCAGAGAATCTGGAAGAATCTCTGTGCGTAAGGGTCAAGGCTGGAAAACCATACTGGGTGCCCGTGATCTTCGGGCCCTTAGACGGCACTGCATCACATACAGGCATGCTTCTGTATTGGAAACCACAAAATGGGCTCAGGAATATTTCCAGAGAACATTATCTGTGAACACAATTCACCGTGCCATCCGCCGTTGCCAGCCTAAAACTCTATAGTTCAAAGAAGAAGCCGTATCTAAACATGATCCAGAAGCACAGACGTCTTCTCTGGGCCAAGGCTCATTTAAAATGGACTGTGGCAAAGTGGAAAACTGTTCTGTGGTCAGACGAATCAAAATTTGAAGTTCTTTATGGAAATCAGGGACGCCGTGTCATTCGGACTAAAGAGGAGAAGGACGACCCAAGTTGTTATCAGCGCTCAGTCCAGAAGCCTGCATCTCTGATGGTATGGGGTTGCATTAGTGCATGTGGCATGGGCAGCTTACACATCTGGAAAGACACCAATGCTGAAAAGTATATCCAGGTTCTAGAGCAACATATGCTCCCATCCAGACGGCGTCTCTTTCAGGGAAGACCTTGCATTTTCCAACATGACAATGCCAAACCACATACTGCATCAATTACAGCATCATGGCTGCGTAGAAGAAGGGTCCGGGTACTGAACTGGCCAGCCTGCAGTCCAGATCTTTCACCCATACAAAACATTTGGTGCATCATAAAACAGAAGATACAACAAAAAAAGACTTAAGACAGTTGAGCAACTATAATCCTACATTAAGCCTAGGTCACAACCAGCCGTACGTGCTCCTACGGCCGGTCTACGTGCAAAAAACGCAAGAAACGCATGGAGGGCGTGCATGTGACGTGCTGATTTTCGAGCCGTAGACTGGCCGCAGACCGGCCGCAGAGGTTCTTTGTCATGCCAAACAAACTCTACGGGCGCTTACGTTTTTTTCAGGTTGCAAGACAAACTTGCGGCCAACGTGCGTCTTTCTCCACGAACAAAAAAAACACAGCGATTTGGGAAATGCCAAAAATCGCACGGCCAAAAAATCATATGTCCGGTTGTCACCTAGGCTTTAGACAAGAATGGGTTAACATTCCTATCCCTAAACTTGAGCAACTTGTCTCCTCAGTCCCCAGACGTTTACAGACTGTTGTAAAGAGAAAAGGGGATGTCTCACAGTGGTAAACATGGCCTTGTCCCAACTTTTTTGAGACGTGTTGTCATGAAATTTAAAATCACCTAATTTTTCTCTTTAAATGATACATTTTCTCAGTTTAAACATTTGATATGTCATCTATGTTCTATTCTGAATAAAATATGGAATTTTGAAACTTCCAAATCATTGCACTACGTTTTTATTTACAATTTGTACTTTGTCCCAACTTTTTTGAAATCGGGGTTGTAGATGTACCAACATCAAGTTTCGCCTGCATGCTAGGTTTTGATCCCGTCAGAAATCCGAAACGGAAAGAAAAAAAGGGTTGTCAATCCTCGTTTGCATTGGTTGGTTTCATCGTTATTTTCACTCAATATATCCATCACATCCAAAATCTAACTCAGTGAACGTTAACCCCTAGTTTCACATGCAGAATCAATGAGCCTGGCCCCTATATCAAGTTTTTTTGTGCTTAGAAATCTGTCTTGGCAAGAAACCCGAAGTCACCCATTCTCGTTTGCACCAAGTCTGATTTGTTGTGAATTTTTGCTCAAAATATACATCACATCCAAAAAAATAAAAATAAAATAAAAAATAACTCTGCAACAGAAATAGGATACGCTTTTCATTTATAAGAAAAAAGAAAGAAAGAAAGCACAACTTTATTCATCACACACTTGTGAAATTTCCTCTCTGCATTTAACCCATCTTGAAGCAGTGAACACACACATGCACACACGTGAGCAATGAGCACACACACACACACCCACACCCAGAGCAGTGGGCAGCCACGCAGGCAGCCATGCCAACAGCGCCCGGGGAGCAGTTGGGAGTTAGGTGCCTCGCTCAAGGGCACCCCAGCCCAAGGCCGTCCCATATTAACCTTACCGCATGTCTTTGAACTGTGGGGGAAACCGGAGCATCTGGAGGAAACCCACGCAGACACAGGGAGAACATGCAAACTCCACACAGAAAGGCCCTTGCCGACCGCTGGGTTCGAACCCAGAACCTTCTTGCTGTGAGGCGACCGTGATAACCACTTACACCACCGTGCCGCCCTAAGCATGCTGTTCGCCAATGCCATCAAATAAGTTTATAAAGAGTGGATTTTATTCATCTATAAGCATCATCCCGGTCTTCACAAATATGGCTGGGGAAATTCCAACTTTGTTGTACGTGTACTGTGATTGGCTGATTCAAGCGGAAGTGAGGGAGATGGCCAATCAAAATGCTCCTTACAAAATCGTTCACTGTGATTTCCATAAAACAAACCCAAATCTCTGGTCACAGCTGGTCAGCTTGCCTGATGTATGAGAGGTCCTGCCAACTCCCCCCCAAAAAATAAAAATAAAATTTTTCACCGGATTTGCATCAGTCTCACGAATGACTT
This sequence comes from Neoarius graeffei, assembly GCF_027579695.1. Taxonomy (NCBI): domain Eukaryota; kingdom Metazoa; phylum Chordata; class Actinopteri; order Siluriformes; family Ariidae; genus Neoarius; species Neoarius graeffei. The sequence continues at coordinate 32,039,981 of NC_083592.1, forward strand.
GTTTGGGCGTCAAATCCACGGAAATCCACAGAAAATTTTCACCTCTGCTGTTTCCTGACAGTCCAGACTCATGAATAAATCACATCCCCAAAAACCGTGCCAATCTCAGGTCAGTGCTCCCTAAATGTCATCAGTATGTGGACTTTGCAACAAGAGTGGTCAACACACTGGATCTTGTTTACACAAACATTCCCAGCGCATAGCGGGCGGAGCCCCGCCCCACCTCGGCTACTCAGACAACATCTCTTATGCTAATTCCAGCATACAAACCACTCAGACACTCCTAACCGGTTCCAAGTCAGGTGAAAATCTAGCCAAAAGGAGCCATCTCTGCTCTCCAAGACTGTTTTGAGAAAACTGACTGGGACATGTTTTGGGAGGCTGCAAACAATGGTGACTGCACCAACTTAGAGAAGTAGACAGCATCAGTGACCAGCAACATCAAGTGCATTAACAACGTTACTGTTTCTAAGATCACCACCACTTGCCCCAACCAGAAGCTGTGGATTATTGCAGAGGTGCGGGCACGACTGAGGACCAGAGATGCTGCCTTCAAAGCAGGTGACAGCGTGGCTCTAAGGAGTAGTGAGGGCTAAACTGTCTCACGCCATCAGAGCAGCAAAGCCTGCATGTACCCAGAGAATCCACAGCTACTTTCAGAACAGTGGCGACATGCGGCGCATGTGGCAGGGCATCCAGGCTATCACAAACAACAGGACAACACCACCTGCCTGTGACAATGATGCCTTCTTTCCAAATGCACTGAGCAGCTTCTACACAGTCTGAGGCATAGAACGGCGTGGCAACGAGGAAAACCATTCCTCCTCTCAACGACCAGGTGCTGTGTCTAACCACAGCCGATGTGAGGAAAACTCTATGCAGAGTCAACTCACAGAAGGCTGCTGGACCAGAAAACATCCCTGGTAAAGTGCTCAGATGATGTGCAGACCAGCTGGCAGATGTCCTCAGGGACATCAACATTTCCCTGAGCAACGCCATCATTCCAAAGTGCTTCAAGACCACTACCATCATCCCCGTGCCAAAGTTGTCTTCAGTGTCCTGCATCAATGACTACCATCCCGTTGCACTCACGCCCATCATTACAAAGTGCTTTGAGAGGCTTGTCATGAGGCACATAAAGACCCTGCTGCCTCCCTCCCTCCCTGGACCCCCTGCAGTTCACATACTGCTGTTATAGGTCAACAGATGACGCCATAGCCACGACCCTGCTGGCCCTTAGCCACCTGGACAAAAAGGACACATATGTTTGAATGCTGTTCATAGACTTCAGTTCAGCATTCAACACAATTATTCCTCAGCAGCTAATTGGAAAGCTGAGCCTGCTGAGCCTGAACACCTCCCTCTGTAACTGGATCTCCTGACTGAGAGACCTCAGTCAGTCCAGATTGGGAGCATCACTTCCAGCACCACCATACTGAGCACTGGGGCTCCCCAGGGCCTTCTGCTTAGTCCACTGCTGTTCACCCTGCTGATTCACAACTGTGCTGCAACTCACAGTTTGAATCACATCATCAAGTTTGCTGATGATACAACTGTGGTGGACCTCATCAATAAGAATGACGAGTCAGCATACAGAAAGGTGATGCAACAGCAATCGGACTGGTGTAAAACAACCTGTGTCCGAATGTGAACAAAACAAAAAAAAGAGATGTCGACTTCAGAAAAACATGGGAGTGACCGCTCTCAACTATACACTGACGGCTCACTCATGGAGAACATCAAGAGCACCAAATTCCTCTGTGTTCATCTGACAGAGAACCTCACCTGGTCCCTCAACACCAGCTCCATAGTCAATAAAGACCAGCAGTGTCCCTACTTCCTACAAAGGCTGAGGGAAAACCATCTCCCATCCTCACAATATTCTACAGAGGAACTATTGAAAGCATTCTAAGCAGCTGCATCCTAGTCTGGTTTGGGAATTGTACCGTCTCGGATCGCAAAACCCTACAACGGATAGTGAGGACAGCCGAGATGATCATTGGAGTCCCTCTTCCCTCTATCAAGGACCTTTACACCACACGCTGCATCCAGAAAGCTACCAACATTGTGGATGAATATCCTACACGCAATCTTTTCACCCTTCTGCCGTCTGGAAAAAAGGTACCAAAGCATTCGGGCCGTCACAGCCAGGCTCTGTAACAGTTTCTTTTCACATGCCATCAGACTCCTCAACTCTGAGGGACTGGACTGAATACTCAGACTGTTGATCACACCACTCCCATTGCAGTCTTTGCACAGTGAACGATAACACACCATCACTTTTTTTTTTACAACAATGCCCATCGCATATAAACAGATGTAAAACATTATGTACCTACTCATTTCTTTTTATTACACTCAACTTTCCACATGTAAACAGTAACAAGTACTGGTTGGCAATATACTGTTGTCTGCTAGTTGCTGTTTTTGCACTGTCCTTGTTGTCTGCACTGTATGCTGTCGATGTCTGCACTTTGTTGTGTGTAGTTTACTGTCTGCAATGTTTGCACTCGCTGCACTCTTGCACTTCATGTTGTCATTTTTGTAGATCTGTAGTTCTGTGAAGTTTAATGAAGCACCATGGTCCTGGAGAAACTTTGTGTACTGTACCAACTGTATATGGTTGAAATGGGGGGGGGGGACCTTGACCAACACATTTCAGAAAAGTTAAGACAGGCAACAAAAAAAAGATTGTGTAATGCTTTAAAAATAAAGTAAATAAATAAATACACTCACTAATTAGGTTAATTGGCAACAGGTCTGCAACATGATTGGGGATAAAAAGAACATCCCAGAGAGACTGACTCTCTCAGAAGTAAAGATGGGGAAGGGTTCACCACTCTGTGAAAGACTGCATGGGCAAACAGTGCAACAATTTAAGAATAACGTTCCTCGATGTAAAACTGCAAAGAATTTGGGGATCACATCATCTGTGGGACATATCATTAAAAGATTCAGAGAATCTGGAGGAATCTCTGTATGCAAGAGACAAGGCTGAAAACTGACATTGGATCCCTGTAATCAGGCAACACTGCATTAAAAGCAGACACGTGTCTGTAGTGGAAATCACTATATGGGCTCAGGAACACTTCAGAAAACAGTTCATTACTGCATCCACAAATGCAAGTTAAAACCAGATATAAATATCCAGAAACACTGCCACCTTCTCTGGGCTCGAGCTCTTCTATGATGGACTGAGGTGAAGTGGAAAATTGCCCCAAGGTCTGACAAAGCAGAAGTAGAAATTCTTTTTAGAAATCATGGACACCAGGTCCTCCAGGCTAAAGAGGGAAAGGACCATCCGGCTTGTCATCAGTACACAGTTCAAAAGCCAGCATCTATGATGGTATGAGGGTGCATTAGTGCACATGACATGGGTAGCTTGTACATCTGGGAAGGAATCATTAATGCTGAATGATACACACACACTTCAGAGCAAGATGCTGCTCATCAAAAAAAAAAAAAAAAAAAAAAGGCCAGGTGTTAAACTGGCCTACCTGCAGTCCAGACCTTTCTCCCATTTAAAACATTTGGCACATTATGAAGCACAAAATATGACAAAGGAAACCCTGAACTGATGAGTAACTGAAATTGTATATCAGGCAAGAATGGGACAACATTTCTCTTGCAAAACTATAGCAATTGGTCTCCTCAGTTCACAAACATTTACAGAGCGTTGTTACTGTAAAAGTAGAGGTGATGCACCATGGTGGTAAACATGCCCCTGTCCCAACTTTTTTGAAATGTGGTGCTGCCATCAAATTCAAAATGAGCATACATTTTTTTAAAATAATACATTTAAAAATAATTTTTTCACAGTTTCGACATTTGATATGTTGCCTTTGTACCATTTTCAATGAAAAATAGGGTTCCCATGATTTCCAAATTATTGCATTCTGTTTTTATTTACAGTTTACGCAGTGTCCCAGCTTTTTTGGAATTGAGGTTGTATAAATACAGGTCCTTCTCAAAAAATTAGCATATTGTGAAAAAGTTCAATATTTTCCATCAGTTATTTAAGAAAGTGAAAATGTTATATATTATAGACTCATTACACATAAACTAAAATGTTTCAAGCATTTTTCTATTTTAATTTTAATCAGTATGGCATACAGTACAAAAACATAAAAAAACCATCTCAAAATATTAGAATATTTCATTTCGAGTTTGAGTAAAACAGTATGAACACAGTGTATCTCTCGGTCTAGTTCAGTACACACAACCACAATCATGGGGAAGACTGCTGACTTGACTGTTGTCCAGAAGATGATCACTGATGCCCTCCACAAGGAGGGTAAGCCACAAAAGGTCATTGCTGAAAAGGGTGGCTGGAAAAGGTGCACAAGCAACAGGGATAGCTGCAGTCTTGAGAGGATTGTCAAGAAAAGTTGATTCAAGAACTTGGGAGAGCTTCACAAGGAGTGGACTGAGCCTGGTGTCAGTGTATCAAGACCCATCACGATCAGACATCTTCAAGAAAGGGGATACAACTTTCGCATTCCTAATATCAAGCTACTTCTGAACCAAAGACAATGTCAGAAGTGTCTTATCTGGGCTAAGGAGAGAAAGAAATGGACTGTTGCTCAGTGGTCCAAAGTCCTCTTTTCAGATGAAAGTACATTTTGCATTTAATTTGGAAATCACGGTTCTGGAGTCTGGAGGAAGAGTGGAGAGCCACAGAATCCAAGGTGTTTGAAGCCCAGTGTGAAGTTTCCACAGTCTGTGATGATTTGGGGTGCCATGTCAGCTGCTGGTGTTGGTCCACTGTGTTTTATCAAAGGCAGGGTCAATGCAGCTAGCTATCAGGAGACTTTGGAGCACTTCATGCTTCCATCTGCTGAAAAGCTTTATGGAGATGAAGATTTCATTTTTCAGCACAACCTGGCACCTGCTCACAGTGCCAAAACCACTGGTAAATGGTTTACTGACCATGGTATTACTGTGCTCAATTGGCCTGCCAACTCTCCTGACCTCAACCCCATAGAGAATCTGTGGGGTATTGTGAAGAGGAAGTTGAGAGACACCAGACCCAACACTGTGGATGAGCTTAAGGACACTATCGAAGCATCCTGGGCCTCCATAACACCTCAGCAGTGCCACAGGCTGATCGCCTCCATGCCACGTCGCATTGAAGCAGTCATTTCTGCCAAAGGATTCCCGACCAAGTATTGAGTGCATAACCGAACATAATTATTTGAAGGTTGACTTTTTTTGTATTAAAAACACTTTTTTTATTGGTCAGATGAAATGTGCTAATTTTTTGAGATAGGGATTTTTGGTTTTCCTTTACTTTTTTGCCAAAATCATCAATATTATATTAAAACAATAAAAGGCTTGAACTACTTCAGTTGTGTGTAATGAATCTAAAATATATTAAAGTCTAATGTTTATGAGTACATTACAGAAAATAATGAACTTTATCACAATATGCTAATTTTTTGAGAAGGATCTGTAATATCAGTATGGACAGCGCAGAGCCACTGCATCTCTGACGCACTGTGCAGACATTTCACTCTGGATGGTTCTTCAAACCCTGGAGATCATCAAGCAGGCAGCACTCAAAATTTGACACTGAAGACAGATGTAGTTCCGGCTTTATTGGCATCACAACCAGAACCTGTAAGTAGCCATGCTGTGCGATATCCACTTTTTGACAGTTGAAGTCAGATCAAAGAAATCGCCAGTCCCTTTTGTCAAGTAAATCTCTAATTTATCAATTTATGCAACAACAATATATACATCAGAATGCAATAGTTCAGTTGCTGAGAGAGACAGCCATTCTAACTTGCTATTTAGACATGTTACTAAGATGTTTCAAGTGCAGAATCAATGTGATCTTCATTCACAGCTGGACGCTTGACATCGCAAGATGGTCTTGCCTGCCTTTTGACTAACTGTCATGAAGCTTGTTTAGTGACATCGAAAAGCAGGTTGGTTCACATTGCTAAATTTGGTATGCCAAGACACTCAACCCAATGTATACTTAGCCCAAATGTGTGGATTCCCTGAAAACAGACTTTTGTGAGAAAAAGATTAGCTTGAACATGCTCCTGAAACAAAGCTTCATGTTTGAGATCACAAGATGGGATTCGAGTAACCATGACAGGAAGCTTCGTCGTGGGGACTGGTGTGTCAGCAAAAGGGCTCTTGTTTCCAGAAGGATGACATGACATGACAGAAAAGCAATTATCACACTGAAATTGAGAATCATATCCCTGGACCAACGTGCCCAATTGCCTATTGCTCCGTGTTCACTCAAGGTACTTTTGTTTTAGTTCATTTCCAGTCACTCGCACACAAACAAACGCACACAAAAACAATCCATCGATAGGACACTGGGCATCATAGAAAGGACTCAAATCCTTTAGAATTCAGTTCAAACCTTAGTCCAGCATGCTTGACATTTCAGTGTAGTAGCATATATTCCTGTAAAAAGTATTTGTGATTTTGTCTTCAGACAGCCAAGTGAGGTCTGTGGGCATTACTGTAATTACAAAGCGGCGCTGACAGAGTTTGTAGGTTCTCATGACAGAAATCGGTATGCCAATCTGTATAACCAAGAGGCAGACTAATCCTGAAACCACACATTCCATGAAAAGGGGATTAACTTGAAAAGCATGTTTCAAGGGGGTTGCCAGAATGATATTAACATCTGGGAAATTTCCAATAACATTTGGACTGCACAAAGTTAACAAAAGTTCAGACTGCTTTGAGAGTTGCTTTATGTTAAGAGTTAAACAAACAATGACTTGACATATCAGAAAATATCTAGCAACCACGGTTATCGTGGTGCCTGTGACAGCTTGATTAGCTGAAAGCCAGTCAATCAGAGCAGAGCGCAAACAATGACCCCACCAAAAAAATTTAAATAAATAAATAAATAAATAGAACGGGGCGGCACGGTGGTGTAGTGGTTAGCGCTGTCGCCTCACAGCAAGAAGGTCCTGGGTTCGAGCCCCGGGGCCAGCGAGGGCCTTTCTGTGTGGAATTTGCATGTTCTCCCCGTGTCCGCGTGGGTTTCCTCCGGGTGCTCCGGTTTCCCCCACAGTCCAAAGACATGCAGGTTAGGTTAACTGGTGACTCTAAATTGACCGTAGGTGTGAATGTGAGTGTGAATGGTTGTCTGTGTCTATGTGTCAGCCCTGTGATGACCTGGCGACTTGTCCAGGGTGTACCCCGCCTTTCACCCGTAGTCAGCTGGGATAGGCTCCAGCTTGCCTGCGACCCTGTAGAAGGATAAAGCGGCTACAGATAATGAGATGAGATGAGAAATAAATAGAACACAGTTTGTTTCATCCAAGAGCCAAATCATAGGGTTGTAAATGGGCATGTACCAACCAGTTACATACCTTCTGTTTAGAGATTAGAGAACAATTTAAATTACTGAACAAATCCGTTCTCTGGCACCTCTAAATTGCTTATGTATTCAAAGAGATATTTCTCAAACATTCTATTGCACAACTCCCCTTCACTCCAAGTGCCACACCCTGCAATTCTCAGTGTGCCTCGCATGACAGCTCACACTTCAGGGTTGCTCTTTGATGGTTTTCATGTCCACATATGCTGTGTATGTTTGTCATCTCCCCCCATGTCTCGTCACTGGCTTATTCTACTGTGTTATGTAGAGGTCTATTTACACCGTGTTCTCCAGAGTGTCTTTGTGAGGTTATACGTGCTGCGAGTGTTTACCAAGCCCCTTGTCTAGTTTTCCCCGATTCCTGTTTTTAACCTTGTTCTCATCCTACTTTTCGTCCATACTTTTGTCTCTGCCATTATGTCCACCAGTTGCCAGAATTCTGCTCGTTTGACCACGACCTTGCTCGACATGTTGGATTTGTTTGCCCGATTTTTCTAATAAACTACAACTGCTGCACTTGCATCCACGATAGCGGCAAAGTATTCTGTGACAGAACAAGGATTGTGGGGTAAATAAGATGGACGCAAATGAAGTAAATAGGAAACAAACCAATGACGAGGCATGGGAGGAGGCTAGACAAACACACAAGTATGTGTACATGAAAAACAGAGCAAACCGCAAGTGTGTGCTCTACTGCAAAGTAAGCGAGGCGCACTGAGAATCAAGCGAGGGAGGCTATGTGACCACAGTAAGTAGTGGGTAATTAAGCGTGGTTATAAAAAAAAAAAAAAGTTATAACCCTTACACGCCGTTAACAACGCTCCCCTCTCAATGCACTCTGCACAGCGCTCCGTAGCACTTCTAGTGGCGAACAATATATTATTTGCTGCTTATTGAAGCTTTACAGCTGATGTTTCAGCTATGCTGCAGTATGGCAGTATATGAAATATCCATACTGCATGGGTAATTAAAACTGCTATGAACTGGTATACCACCCAGCAATATACAATAGCCATATCAAAAAAAAAACATATGAAAAAAGACTATCACGATGCCATAATAAGGCCAAATTAAAAAAATAGTATGTTTCCGGTAACCTGACCGATCGAGAATTTCCGCGTCGAAATTGCCGACCGTAAAGTTTTTATTACAAATTTCCCTCGATATTTTAGTGTAAGTGGCATTAGTTTGTCATAATTCTTTGTTTCAACGCATTCAAGTTGTGAAAGAAACGATAAAAAGTAAAATGTTTCGCCACTTCTATCAGCCCCCCTGCATAAACATGGGGGCAGCCATCTTGTGCAGAACATCATAACTCGAACTCTCGCGATATTCACGTCGATCGCGTGAGTCGTCTGATAAACTAACATCATGGCGGCCACTGACAGTGGCAGTTCACAAACTTGTCAACGCGTTTTGTGTATTACCGTTGGCAGATGTTCACACCCATCATCAGGTCTGAGAAAACTAGCATCGATCGATTTATCAAAAACTTTTATTCAATTATTTAATGCGTTCCACGGACCAATTGACAACATTACATCTAACGTCCGAGTGAAGGCTTCAGCACAGTGTCAATGTGAATCCAGCACACCCGATCGTGATTTTTACGATATCGATGATCTCGATATGACAATATTTGATATATTAAGTGTTTTTCCTGATATCCAATCGATACGGTTTCGGTGTGTAAAACTTGAATCAGTGCCAACCCCTGAGTGTGTAGAGACACAAGAAAATGCATTCGATGTCATGATACAGGCAGCACGTTCAGAAAAGGGAAAAACGAAAGAATTACAGAAAAAGCTTCAAAAGGTAGGTAGACCCACACACCGTCTATTTAGTACACTTATTCTATAAATTTTGAAATTTTACCAGTATTAAAGTTTCATTATATTATGGCCTTTAATATTTTTGTCAGATGGAGAACATTTTATTAAAAACCGTTGAAACACATAAAAATAATGACAAACATTGAAATTAAAAAAAAAAAAATCTAAAACCGCTACATATTTCACACACACACACACACACACACACACACACACACATACATATACATGTCAAAAAACCAGAAGAGGGGATGTTTTTTTTTTTAATCATGAAACGTCACAAAATTAAGGTAACAATAGGCTAACAGCTCAATAACATCCGATGATATCAAATGAATAACACTAAATGAAAACGAACACTAAACCAGAGATAGTAAATTCATCTTCCTATCTCTCTGACTAAATACACGAACACTAACACAACAAAAGTTCGCATTGCTTGTCGCGTTGCTGTGATGTTTCTCTCCCTCCAGATTAAATGGACAGTGACTCAAAAATCACTAAAATACATGAAGCGGGCAATTCCATGTAAATGTCAACCTCACCATGCAAAAATAAAGCAACATGTAATACATCAAAACCACTCCCAGAGATATCACCTAGGCCTGTATTTTACAGATGTGAATAAGTTGAACCAATTTGTAACCAACCTAATGTGTCACTGTCAGTCTTTCTTTCTTATAATGTAAAACCCAAGCTAAAATCAACTTTGATCATGTACAATTCTATATTATTGCCACAAGCCACAGAAATGTATGCTAAAATCCACAAAACAGCAAAACAATAGCCATCCTAAATATTATTTAAGAACTTTGATAGTTTTAGCTGATATTTAGAGAGTTTTTCAAAGGGTTATGGTGGTTAAATTGCTGATTTTCTAAACATATGCCATGTCTATTTCAGACGCGTCACATCCATAACGGAATTTCGTCACATCCATAACGCTGACTTTTCCTTCCGAAACTCTGCATGAAATACAAAATATTTTAAACAAAGATTTTTTAATATTCACCTTGGACCCCTCTATCAAATGGATATCTCCATTTCGACATTAGGTTTACAATTTCACAGAGTTTGATAAAAATGTACAGTCACCCAAGAAAAGTGATACTTTTTCTGTCACGTCCATAACGCATCTTTTATTGGCGTTTTCTGGCATGCCCTAGATGTACTATGGGAATTGTTCTTGTTCTATCACTTCTCCAGTATGGTACAGCCTTAAAATATGCAACACCTGTTTAAATACTGGGAGACAATAAAACATGCACTGGGTCATTTGTTGCCATTTTGAGTTCAAGTGTCACGTCCATAACGCTGGAATTGCTCAATACTAAATGAACAGTTTGCTCTGAAGTTTTTTTTTTATTCGTTTAAGGATTTAAAACACTTTTATTTTATTATGATGTGTAGTATAAAGGATTCTGTGCCAAAATACCATTTTGTAAGATGTTTACTTGTGTTAATTTTTTCGAACAAAATAAAAAAATTTAAGGAAAAAAAAAAAAAAAAAAACACTTTTTCCTACCTACCGACCCTACTTTAGTATTTCATGTTACCTGAAACACACTATCTTTTTTTTTTTGCCTAAAATAAATATTTAATACTGTGCAATTTCTACTTTAAGTTCAGACTTACTGTAGGTAGTTATATATTGTTATAGCATGCTGCTGTATTAACCCAGCACAGGGACGTTTCATTCACTTTCACTATGCAGGAACCAACCCTGAAAGAACACCACTTATGATGCTTGTTTAATCGTAGGGTTGTCACGGTAACCTGTCTCATTAATTATACTTGTTTCCTGCTTTTTGCCCTGCTCTCATCACATATAGGCGACTAATAAATTAAGTACTGCTAAGCTTCAGTCTAAATATGGCTAAATCTCTCACTCAGAGTGCCATGATCACATGGAAATGCCCAACCTGAGTAGAAAGCTAAGACAAAAACAAAGTACATGGCAAAGTAATTCACTTTTTGCTGTATTTGTCATCAAAAACACCCCAAAATAAATTCCTTTATGATACAGCCTGCAAGTTGTCTTTTTCATCTTTAGTTTGCAATCACTTTGTGCTGAATTTATTGAGGCTGCCTCCTACCTTCATTAATTTGTAACCAATCCCCACATTCATAATTCTGTATTTTAGGTAACCTGCTGTTACTTTTCTTACCAATTATTAATTTCTCAATCATGAGAAGCTACTTAGGAACAGTTTGAATGAAATCAAAATTTACACGACTGTGTTCTCCAGTATTCTTTAAAATGGATCACTTCTAAATTCTGATAGGTTGCTGCCAAATCGCATCATAGCTCATTACCATAAAGTTACCTGGACTTCGACTTTATTCTGACACCCCCACTGCCCCAGAGACGCTGGCTCACATAGAAAACAAATGACTGCCGGTCGTTTTGATGCGCTCGCTGCCTCATTTGGTGAGAACATAGAGTTACACTTGTCCGGTCTCTCTCTCCCTCTCTGACTTCCTCCGACAGCATCATCTTTGGTCTCTTCATCTTGACTGCATGATGTCCACACTAAGGATACTGATTTAGTTTCTTATAAGGTACATATGCCTGCAAGTTATATTGGCTTCTTGATTTTGGAAGTTGTCCTTGGTGAAGTAAAGCATTATGTAGTTCTCATAAGAGCTCTCAGAGATGCACCATCTAAGTTACATCATGCTACAACTGGTGAGCCGAGCCTGGACTCAGAATGAAAGACAAGCAATTCACTATTACAAGTCAACGTGCCATCAAAATGAGTTGGAAGCTGATATCTTCAAGTAAAAGTCCGACCTAATGTTGCTTTAAAGGACCCATGGCATGGTGGTTTGTTGATGCTTTAAACGGGCTCGTGGAGGTTTCCGGATGTTATATCCGCAGCCTTTCTCGAAATGAACCCTCGGCACGTAGATATAGCCTCCTGGGAGAAAGCCCCATTTCAGCGCTTTTCCCAGTGCGTCGTTTTGCTAATGAGAAGCAGGAGGCGGGGAAGGGTAGAGGGTGGGGGCGGGTCTTATCATTAATATTCATGACATGTAAACGTGTTACCTCTGATTGGCTAACAGCACTGTGACGCTACCTCCAGTGGGTCAGAACAAGCGGATGTGGGTGTCTTACTATGGCGAGAGAGAAGGAACAAACCGCGAAGGGAAAAATACCGCGCGCTGACGTCATTAGGGTGTGACACGAGGAAATAAAATAAATTCAACAAATGTTTGGGTTTTTACTGAACAAACGAACAAATAAAATGAACGAGTGACTTAAAAAAAAGAATGTGGGTGTCTTTGTAAAAACTGTTTTGATTGGCTATTATAACAGAGCATGCTGCATGCTTTTTGGTTTTGTAGCGCAGAGTACCTGGCTAACTGCAGGAAGCGGTTAGCTGCACAGCTAATGTAGCCATTGCAAGGCTAACGTGGCACCGATTTTAAAACACGGCAAAACATAAGCTCATAAGTTACAGTCAATTTCCAGACTAAACTCAGTTTAACAGAGCATGCTGCATGCTTTTTGGTTTTGTAGCGCAGAGTACCTGGCTAACTGCAGGAAGCGGTTAGCTGCACAGCTAATGTAGCCATTACAAGGCTAACGCACTGATTTTAAAACACGGCAAAACGACTCAACAGTTATACACTTACTTGTTCGCTGTTTGTGGCTGATGCGGCAGGGATGCTTGGTACGGACCCAGGCTTCAGTGACAGTTGATGTGCAAAACCTGCCCTGTACTGTCCCAAGTTGTGGAAACATTCATCAGGAAAATGCTTCCGAGAAACATACACCGTCTTAGGTAGACTCGACGGCGTATTATTGAAGTAAATAAAATTAAGCCACTGCGTCTTCAGGGGCTCTCCCGTCGGCAGTAAAAACAGACTCCTTTCTGTGTTGTCACATCCATGTACAGCGCAAATTCCATGTTTGGTGGCAACTTTTGAGCTGGGCGGGCAATCCATACAGTGGGTGGGAATCCAGAGGGGGGGGCGTGGGGATCATCTCCCTTGCTGACGTCGGCAAGGGAAGAGCTTCTCAACGCGCCGTTTTGACGCGCCATTCTCAAATATTGGGCATAGTTTGGTTTACACATTATGAAATTTCTAGCCACTGGGGTGACTTAAGAAGGTCAGAGGAACTCATTTTAACGTTAAAAAACCTCAGAAAGTGAAAATTTCATGCCATGGGACCTTTAAACCATTATTAAAATATGCGTCTAAAAAGCTTACATGAGGCAAATGAAATAAAATTCACTCTCCTTTGTTTGGGCTGCTTTAAGTTTGGTGCTGAACATGCTGGTGCAATACTGGTCATGACAGATTCACACAAAACACGTCAACACAGTTATACACACTCGCACCTTGGAACAATCAGGCGTTGTCAAACAGGTTCATGCGGGTTCCGCCGCACAAAGCCTTGGACAGGGCGTGGGCTCAAAAAAAAACAAAAACATTTGCATCTACAGGGATAAAGCCGCAGGTAAGTGGACAGTGCTGAATCATTAGCACTTTCAATTTCTAATCACTGCAGACTTCAAGCACAATCACAGAAGTCAATGTAATCCACTCCTTTTCGAATCTCTTATTGGCAGCCCCTGCTTTAATGTTTGCACTGGTGAAAGATATTAACAGACAGCAAAGAACTTTTTCTCCTGCCTGCCTTGTTGGTGTGGAGATAAGGCATGTTACTACAGGAAGACTTCCCCACACTGAAGCATACACTCTGGCCACACAATGCCATGTTTCCTTCTTCTCAATACTGTACATCTAATCTGTCACGGCTTCTAACAGACCACGGAAGCTTTTCTACAGCACAGAGACTTCCAACACATTGCATGTGAACCCTTTCTATAAAATGCAACCCATTAATCCCAATTACATCAGATAAAACGAGAAAGTTAGATGATGCAGGCAGACTCAACTCTCACCGTTTTGATTGGCTGACACGTGAGGTCACGTTCCTTAACGGGCGTGTCATCTCCTTCCATGACACAGATGCCTTTCCGAGACAGAGCTTGGATGACTGACTGGTGGGACTGAAGGGAGGCCGCCTGGTCCCCTTTGAAAATGAGGCCACACACACGACAGTAGAGCTCCGAGGACAACAGCAGCCTGATCACAGGAGGCTTGATGTGCTTCTGCTTATACTGGTCTGTGTAAAAGGGGTCCCGCATGTCCTCTGGGATGTGATCTGAAAAAGAGGTAAATGTGGGGGGAGATTAGCCTCGTAAACTAGACCCACCCGCCTAGCGGCCAAAAATATTTTTGCCTAGCGAGTGGGTCTAGCCTCGCACCATATAAACAAAAACACCCCGGGCATCAAATCGTGCCCGCCAATCACAACGCAAGATTTTTGTTTGGATTCTTTGGGCAGGCTTTTGCAGGAGTGATGACAAAGCTGCGCGACGCTGGAGAAAGCACAACAGGAAAGATGGCTACCGCTAGTGAACAGCGCGCGTTTGACTCCGCTTTGGAATCAGTTTTAGAAGAATTAGACTTGGAGTTTTCATTGAAACATGAGCAGGAAGAGGCTCTCCGCTCATTCCTTTTCAAGAAGGACGTTTTCGCTGTTTTGCCGACTGGCTATGGCAAAAGTCTGATCTACCAGCTGGCTCCGCTCGTAGCCAAAAGGATGGGGCTAGTTTGTGCAGTACGAAGAATTAATAAACAGCTTTGAAACATTACTTTTTGATTGTTTCTTATTTTCCCGTTATTTTAAATTTAAGGGAAATTATTTCACCAAACACCACTAAATAAAAACTCTCAAAAACAGTTTAAGCAAACCCTTGAAAAACACTTGAAAAAAAATAAGTGTATGTTAAGTATGTGGTACAGACTCCAAACTTGTGGTCATTATCTCCAAACTTCTTAATATCTAGAACCTGTTTATTAATTAATACGCATTTTGAAAAATTATTTATTTCAAGGTCTCCCCCACTGCGCGCTCTGACTACGTCACAGTCACTGTTGTGCTGATTGGTCAGAGCGTTGGCCTATACGCACAGAGACAGTTTGAAAGACAGCGGGTTGTCCCTACCCACCCCCGTCGGAAATGTCTACGGATCGAGGCCAGACTAAATATTCACATTTAGTCTGGCTTGCCAGGCCAGGGGGAGATGGGATTAGATAAGATATTTAACACTAAACTAGCAGCCTAGATTAAGTTGCATAATAGTCAGGCCTAAGTGTATGTGAAGCACAGGAATTAAGAGACCCAAACCTGTCCCAGCATGACAATGCCCCTGTGCACAAAGCAAGGTTCATGAAGACATGATTTACCAAGTTTGGTGTGGAAGAACTCAAGTAGACCGAGCCCTGACCTCAACCCCAACGAACACCTTTGTGAAGAATTGTAACGCTGACTTCGGCAGTGTCTGACCTCACCAATGCTCTTATGGCTGAATGGACAAATTCCCACAGCCACTCTCCAAAATTTAGTGGAAAGCCTTCCCAGAAGAATGAAAGTTATATTAATCCCCATGGTTTTAGAATGGGCATGTGATGATCAGGTCTCCACATACATTGGACATGTAGTGTATACATTTTAAATGTTTTAATGTTGGGTTATGGTCATAAAATACATTTGCAAAAAAAAAATGTAAAGTGATTCCTGGCTGCACACAGTTTAAGACCCACTGATACAGGCTTTAAAGTTTATTCAGTGCAAGTTTCACATGGTGAAATGAGGGATGTATAAATAAATCCTCAGCTGAGGACCGATAAAAAGCCAACATGTACAGCAAGCTGGATTCAATAAAGCCTTGTAACAACAAGCATAGCCTTGTTGAACTGCCTTGGAAGAGTTTTTGAATCTGTAAATGTTACTTTATCATGGAAAGGGTGTAAAAAATCTGGGATGTTGTGATTCACCGTTTAAGAGCTTCCATGTCAGCACTGATAACTATCAGCTGCGGTCTGGTTAGGTTATAAAAACTGAGCAGAAATATTTAACAGAAAAGAGAGGCCAAATCGGCCCTGTGATCGGTATCGCCTTGTCCCTTCTTACCACAAACATTCATCACCACAAGGATTATCCAGGGCTACTATTTTGCTGGATGTTCCATGGCAAAATCATCCCTTGTATTAACCCTTATTGTTTTTCTAACCTTCCAGCATAGATCAATAAAAGATGAGCTGAGAGGAGAAACGCTGATCTCTGTGGCGCCCTAGGTTCTGTAAATGGGAAAGAAAAAAATATGAAGGACCCCCAGCATCCAACCAGTAACGATGAGGAGGAATGACTGTCAATCCAGAAAGCCCTTCTTGCACAGGCATGAAGGTGTATAAAGAGGTGCATTTTTGGAGGGAACACTAAAGGGAGTGGCTGCATTTGTTTAAATTTCAAAACACTGAGCTTCATCTAACGGGCACACTTTTTTTTTTCTTTTAATAAAAACACCACACCCCACCATGGTTGAAAAGGGACTATTGTTTACATTGCTTTTACCCCATGAGGACTGGACGATAAAGCAACTCCCCAACAAGTTGTATTCAATAAATGTGACTTTTGCTTGCGAGTTTACTTCCGGTGAATGAAGTGGAGGTCAGACAAACCAATTTAGCTGCAGTTATGCAAAGAGCTAGTGAAACTGTCTCCGACTCTTTTCGCACTTTAGAGGCCATTGTATAGTCAAGATACTTTCAGAAAGTTGCTCTTTACGATGGGATAGAGCCTTACACATGACCAAAGAAGCATTTTTCCTAGGAGTTGGAAAATTATCCATCCATTAAGTTCCCCGACATCTCAAACTACCTGGTGCTGCAGATACCGTTCTACACAGACAAACAGATGAGAAACTGAAAGAACATAAAGGCACTCAACTTTTTATATGTGACTGGGTTATAGATCTGGGGATCAAGAGACTACAAGATAAATCATGTATCATTTATGCCCCGGTAAATAGGCATTTTGGGGCTTTTTGTACACGTCTTTGCGTCGATTGCTAAGACGCTACAAGTTTTAATATCGTGTGGAAACAAACCACAGCCGCTCGATTCCCAATCCTCCCTGCTCTTCTCTTCCAGGTAAAACATTCACAAAAGCACCTTTAAAGACCTGGGTATAGAGATCTTGCAGTCACGTGACCGGAAAGTACACAACCCCCATCTTGTCGGTCAAAAACACCGCTGAATACTGCTGCACTCATGTACAGAATGGATCAATTTCAACCGACGGACTACACGGCTCATTTTTCTAATGAACAGATAACTAGATATGTGTCTAAAATAAACGATCTACAGATTTGTGACCCTTATGGCTTTCCGGACGGAGTTTTCACGACTGGATTTTGAACTGCCAGCGGAATACCCGGACGTGTATGATTACCTCATCAACTTTCCCTCGCTGTTCAGTGGTGAAGCACTGCGTGCCTATAAATCTCTGGACAGTTTTCTTTACAGAAATTCAGGATTTGTCAGCGACTCAGATGTGGCATCTTGTAAACAAGAAAATAATCCTCATTGGATGGGTAAGTCACTTAAGTATTGAGTATAGCACTGACCAGCCGATTATAGAATAGAATAAGGTAATTCCAAATCGTCCGTCTTGTTTACATGGATCTGGCGTTGGAGAGGTAGAGGCTTGGCAGTGGAGGTTTGAGTAGCTGTTTTCTGAGCTTAGTCAACAGGCCGGCTCTGCCTGTAGCCTCGCTTTTGCTTCTGCTCCCGGCGCCACCTCCTTCGCTTTGCTTCCAATAACAATCCACGGAGACCACGCTGGTCTCGCTGTCTCGTCCGGAATGTTTTTTTTTTTTTTCTCGTCCGGAATGTTGTGCATGCGATGGAAATCGCTACAAACCGTCATTTTCTGCTGGAAACCAATGTCCAGTAAGTCCATACGGTTGTAGTGGATATTGAAGTCCGGTACAGACGAACAACGCGCAAAAATACACACAAAAAACATAAAAAACGTGCACAGGTAGGGAGAGCTTGTAGCCGCAGCCGTTGTAGTAGAATTGTATATAGTAGAGTTTTCCAGAAGAAAAGGTAGAAGTAAAAGCAGAAGTAGAACCAGAAGTAGAAGGCGGAATATGGCGTTTGACCTACAAGATGGCGTCTGTCACAATCTGGATCGGCTGTGACGTCACATGCAAGTGCTCCATTGGTGAAACAGGACGGAGAAGCGATCACGGTTCATTATAACTCTATGGCCAGGGAAGCAGTTTCATGCTGTTAACTCGTTAGCTCTGCTTTTATGTTTACGTGGATCGTCTCGATTATCTTATCTCTCTAGTTCAGTGCAGGAGCCCAATCTACATCATCGTCCTTGTACAGACTGCCTGTTAAATAAATTGAAAACATGCGCATTAGTTTATAATATGGCGACCACAATCAAACGGTAAACAAAAACACATTTAAGGACTGAAGTGTCTCCTGAACTTCAAAACATCACGAAATAACGGAAAATGGTGAGAAAAGTGATTTGCAAATCCAAACAAAATAAATCAGAGGAATTTCCAAAGCTCTCACAAAGTGATCACTGCAAACTCGAGCGTTCTTCAACTCTGCTCCCCTCCATCGCAGCAAGAGCCACCTTTCTTGTTGTCTCCTAAAATCTTTTGCTCCTAAAATCCTATAAAATCAGTCTCTTTCACCCTTTTTAATCACTTCACAGGGAACCTGAAAGAAACTTATCAGTTTCATGGTTTGTTTGGTCCGAGCAGTCCAAAACAATGCAAATGTCAGCCATCTTAACGACTAGCAAGGAGCCCCAGTGACAGTAACGCTTCGTGAACAGTGAGCTTAGCTGACCATAATGTCATGTCTTGCATATCTAATGAGGCAGATGTGACATCAGATTCAACCCACATATAAAGTCTTAAAGACAAAACCATTCTTAAGGTGCTTGATTTCATCAGCAGTCCTTCAACCTTCCAGCTGTTCAGACACTGGCGTTAGCAATAAATCTCAGCAATATTAACCTGACAACTTGGATATATTTTCCCATATCCACCAGTATTTTTAATACATGCATCAAATACAACACAGACTATGAACATACAACACAAACTGCCTTAAACTACGCTTGTGTATTTCACCTAAACAGAAGTATATGGGCCATTCTCTGAAAATGTGACAAATTCAGTTTTGAACATGAAGCTTTTTTTTTTCTCCAAAACCATTAATCCTGGCCCTCTATTATACATTTATTTTAAGAAGGAACTTAACAGAAGCAGTAAAAATAAAATAATTTTATTTTATTATTATTATTATTATTATTATTATTATTATGAGACAACTTATCTGCATTTGCAAAAATTTTATTTAGCCTAAATATATCAAAATGTCATTACCTCCATGTGTCTAAATGAGGATTAGTGAAATTTGAATGAAAATAAATTCCTTTGGTTTTAAATTTTATTTTCACTTTTCTTTCTGAAATATTACCTCTATATCTTCACTTTTTATTGTGGGAAAAACATGATCTTTGCTTCAATGGTTTTTGGTGTATAGCCAAAAATATATGCGCAGAATGTGTACTTTCTTGACGTCTTTACCGTTACCCAAATGGTAAAATCATGCTGTAACTCAGGGCTTTGACAATAGAGGGCAGTGCAGTTACATGAGGAAGGACCAGGATGTTGAGCAACTAAAATCAGATTAAAATAATAATAATAATAATAATAATAATAATAATTCACTGGTGCATGAGTGCTGGAATCCAGGATACTGATCAGGTAAATATTAAATTTCAAGATGTCAGGGAAATTAACTCTCTTTGCCATTACCCCCAAATGATAAAAAATAATGATGCTGCATGTTGAAAAAGTTTAGTTAGCCAAGTAGCAAGTTAGGATGGGATAATAAATGCATAATTTCTTTTTTCTGTATTCAGGGACCCAAAAATGCCATGAGATGCCTTTACCATTACTCTATAAGGTAAAGTCTTTATGGGTAACGGTAAAGACAACAACTAGGCATTATTTTTTCATAATAATGATCTCTTGCATTTTCTGTGAATGGCCCGTACATTACTTTTTAAATTTTGATATATGAAACAGAATTTACAAGATTTTTAAAGTAAAATGAATCCAAAGCCATCAGTTTGTTTTTGCAATGCTCCTGTAGTTAAATCAGACTTAACTCTACTAGGATTTTGAAGACAGAGAGAATCAAGTAGACGAGGAAAGCAGCTTCATCATGTGCATGAATGCCAATTAAGACTGTTGCATGGCGTAAAAGTTTCACGCCTGCATTACACCAGCATTTATGGATAATTGTGATCATAATCGGGGGGGGGGGGGGGGGGGGAAGCAAAAAACATTTCTTGCTATGGAACAAAACAGCAAGACACAGAAGTCAAAAGGAGAGAGAGAAAAAAAAATAGCAGGTGTGAGAAATCTAACACACATTTGGAAAACAATACCATGCTGCATAAACATCTACCAAAGAAAATTATGTATTCATGTAAACTGTCCTAATCATGTAGCTGCTTACATAATCATCATTACATTGTTAAAAATAACCGATAAACACTGATTATTAGAATAAGCAAGTCTTAGGTGGGATTAGATTTCCCAGCCATTTATGACAGTTTCCGTATACTGTACAACACCTAGCTGATCATAATACACAATTTTAACAAGTACTCTGTATGAACCATGAGATATAAACAAATGGCAAGTTCTGAGCTCAAAACCTGACCATAGTGCTGGAGAGCAATCCAAATGTTCACCAAACTCAATGGCCATGAAACAATACAGAGTATGCAAAATAAGAGGAAGAACTTTTGCTGCGGGTGGCACGGTGGTGTAGTGGTTAGCGCTGTCGCCTCACAGCAAGAATGTCCGGGTTTGAGCCCCGTGGCCGGCGAGGGCCTTTCTGTGCGGAGTTTGCATGTTCTCCCCGTGTCCACGTGGGTTTCCTCCGGGTGCTCCGGTTTCCCCCACAGTCCAAAGACATGCAGGTTAGGTTAACTGGTGACTCTAAATGGTTGTCTGTGTCTATGGTGGGGTTTACATTAGACCGTATCAGCGGATCATCAGATTAACGTTTTTAAAACGATTAGTGTGCACACAGCAACGCCAATACACGATTCGCGTGCACATAGCAACGCCAATACACGGATACGCTCGGCTCCGCAGGCATCCTGCGCTCCAAATCACTCCGCCCTGAACAGCGAGTGCCCTCTGGAGGGTGCGCACTCCGGCCCTGCGCAGCTCACAGAGCACGTGAGTATAGCGCACGAGCAGTGATTTGGGACTGAGCCAGTGTGTGTGAGATCTCAGTGCATGTCGGGCATGCACGTCACTTACCACTTGCAAGTGGAAGGATGGCAAGCCTAAAGACAATCATAACTACACAATGGGCAGTATTTGCATCAGTATTTGCAGTATTTTCATACTTTTATACTCTTTAATGAAAGGTGATACAAGGCGGAAGTCCGCACCGTTTTTCAGCAGTCGCGTCACATGACCAACACCAGCGAATCAGGAAGGTGGATGTCACAGTGACGTTGTCCAATGACGACGCCAGCTAGAGCTCAGCACAGCGTATCCGCGTATTCTGAATGTTTACACAGCACCGGACCAGACACGATTTGGATTGAATACGTGGACCCTGGCGGATTCCCGTTTCCCGGCGTTTCCAGGCATTTTAATGTAAATGGACAGTGCATCCGCGAAGAAAACGAGACAGATACGGTCTAATGTAAACTTGGCCTATGTGTCAGCCCTGTGATGACCTGGCGACTTGTCCAGGGTGTACCCCGCCTTTCGCCCATAGTCAGCTGGGATAGGCTCCAGCTTGCCTGCGACCCTGGTATCAGGATAAAGCGGCTAGAGATAATGAGATGAGATGAGATCTTTTGCTGCGCAGGATAAACAGGCTGACCTTACCAGAAATTCCACTAATTCTGTAAATAGCAAGAAACTCAATCTACTGCCTGTAGGAACATTTGCCTGAGCATTTCACTGCCAGTATAAAACAGACCGGCACTAGCCAGCGCCAAAAAAAGCACTAAAAGTGCAAATACTTTGTACAACAGTGCTCTTGGTTATCACTTTTCCATCCTGTGGTGGACTGTTAGTGCAGTGAAACTACGCTCACTTATCGGAGGAAGAAAAACAAAGACTCAGCAGGGAGCTGTTTTAAGCAAATACTACTAGTTAAAAATAAGGTACCAGACACACTGAGGGGTGACGTCTGCAGCTTTTCAGCGATTATACAGGATGTTTTAGCGTTACAGTTTGTGATCCACTGTTGGACTATTACAAGCAAAGAGGAAGAATGAGGTTAAACATCTTCCGCCTTCTCGGATTATGAACACAATCTCACTGCTTGCAAATGCCAAACCATAAATCAGAGGTCTGAACACACTGCACATCAACCAATTCTCTACACAGTTCCCCTAACTCCAATGCAGAAATGCCAGGGTTCCTCAAGATGCATCAAAATAAAATTCCTGGAGAAGTTTTAGGTATAACATTTTGTTCTCAATGACAATGCAAAAGAGGGTTTTGGGAAATGGATGACCAGCACTGACTGAAAAAGTTTTATTTGGTCTCGATACCAAATAACTGGACGCTTTCATTCAAACAAAAGATCATGAGACACATGACGACATTATCTGCTAATGGTATTTTCCAGGTTTTCGCAAACTTGAGTTTTTACAGAGCCAAATTTACTTTACGACAAGTTGCTTAAACAATCCCTGGCATAACAAAATACATGTTGCATGTCTGAAAGTAAATCGTAAGTGTCTAACCCTTTCTGACAGCAAAACTAAAGTATGCTTTAATCACAACATTTTTCCATCTTGCTACCACTGCAGACGGAATAAATGCTGCTCATCCCAAGTGATAAATCAGTGGACAATTCTGCACTTCAAATCTGGAACGATGCCCATGATGACCCAGATTGATCTCCACCAATCTCCAACAATTATCTCTGTGTGCCATATAACAGAAAGTAGTCTATAAGAGACCATGAACTCTATAATAATTCTAGAGTTTAAAAAAAAAAAGATGGTGTCTTAAGCCAGTATCTCACTGGGCTGTGACAAATTGCAAATGTCATTCGCGAGAGTTTTTCAAAAATGTCCTGAAACATTCGCGGGGCTTCTCAATTTCCTCGCATGAGTCGCAAAGTGTCGCTCCTTCGTCGCTGAAATTTTGAACATGTTCAAAAAATTTGCGCGACAAAATTTCTCTCAAAATAGCCGCAAATGCGTCGCTGGTGTCGCAAAGCCTCACGAACCCTTCTCAAGTCAGTTTTCGTGAGGCTTCCTCTACTTCCCTGCCTGCCAAGGGAAAGCCGGGCTGAGACAGCCTGCGACTAGTTGGAGACGGAACAATTGCGGTAAAGTATGCAAATATCAATTCAGTGTGATTCCAAGTGAAAATTGTCGCTAATTCGCATATTTTTTTCCACAACTGTTGTGTCTCCAACTAGTCGCGGGCTGTCGCAGCCCAGTGAGATACTACCCTTACATCTAGAGTACAGTTTGAAAGATTATTTCTGGACAAATGTGTGGTAAGTAACACTGGCAGGATGTCTGTAGTACATATCAGTTCAAATGAGATAAGCCATTGTAAATAATTGTAAATAAAAACGGAATGCAATAATTTACAAATCTCAAAAACTCATATTGTATTCACAATAGAACATAGACAACATATCAAATGTCGAAAATGAGATATTTTGAAATTTCATGCCAAATATTGCCTCATTTGAAATTTCATGACAGCAACACATCTCAAAAAAGTTGGGACAGGGGCAATAAGAGGCTGGAAAAGTTAAAGGTACAAAAAAGGAACAGCTGGAGGACCAAACTGCAACTCATTAGGTCAATTGGCAATAGGTCATTAACATGACTGGGTATAAAAAGAGCATCTTGGAGTGGCAGCGGCTCTCAGAAGTAAAGATGGGAAGAGGATCACCAATCCCCCTAATTCTGCACTGACAAATAGTGGAGCAATATCAGAAAGGAGTTCGACAGTGTAAAATTGCAGAGAGTTTGAACATATCATCATCATCTACAGTGCATAATATCATCAAAAGATTCAGAGAATCTGGAAGAATCTCTGTGCGTAGGGGTCAAGGTCGGAAAACCATACTGGGTGCCTGTGATCTTCGGGCCCTTAGACGGCACTGCATCACATACAGGCATGCTTCTGTATTGGAAATCACAAAATGGGCTCAGGAATATTTCCAGAGAACATTATCTGTGAACACAATTCACCGTGCCATCTGCGGTTGCCAGCTAAAACTCTACAGTTCAAAGAAGCCGTATCTAAACATGATCCAGAAGCTCAGACGTCTTCTCTGGGCCAAGGCTCATTTAAAATGGACTGTAGCAAAGTGGAAAACTGTTCTGTGGTCAGACAAATCAAAATTTGAAGTTCTTTATGGAAATCAGGGACGCCGTGTCATTCGGACTAAAGAGGAGAAGGACGACCCAAGTTGTTATCAGCGCTCAGTTCAGAAGCCTGCATCTCTGATGGTATGGGGTTGCATTAGTGCGTGTGGCATGGGCAGCTTACACATCTGGAAAGACACCATCAATGCTGAAAGGTATATCCAGGTTCTAGAGCAACATATGCTCCCATCCAGACAACGTCTCTTTCAGGGAAGACCTTGCATTTTCCAATGTAACAATGCCAAACCACATACTGCATCAATTACAGCATCATGGCTGCGTAGAAGAAGGGTCTGGGTACTGAACTGGCCAGCCTGCAGTCCAGATCTTTCACCCATAGAAAACATTTGGCGCATCATAAAACGGAAGATACGACAAAAAAGACCCAAGACAGTTGAGCAACTAGAATCCTACATTAGACAAGAATGGGTTAACATTCCTATCCCTAAACTTGAGCAACTTGTCTCCTCAGTCCCCAGACGTTTACAGACTGTTGTAAAGAGAAAAGGGGATGTCTCACAGTCGTAAACATGGTCTTGTCCCAACTTTTTTGAGATGTGTTGTTGTCATGAAATTTAAAATCACCTAATTTTTCTCTTTAAATGATACATTTTCTCAGTTTAAACATTTGATATGTCATCTATGTTCTATTCTGAATAAAATATGGAATTTTGAAACTTCCACATCATTGCATTCCGTTTTTATTTACAATTTGTACTTTGTCCCAACTTTTTTGGAATTGGGGTTGTACCTGAACTAGGAATTCAGACCCTTACTTCAAACTTCTCTGACAATTTCTTGTAAACATCTATTAAACATCTGAGCTTTTTAAAAATTCAGCCAATACTTGATTTGGGTATGGTTCGGACCAGTGATAGAAAGAAGAGAAAAAAAAAAATCACTGGAGTGTCTTTGTACTGGGGGAGAAAAAAAAAAAAGCACATCTTCCCCACAGGATATAACAAAGTTACCTAGTGATATTTCTACATCTCCTTTTATTTCATGTACAAGAGAGTCCATAACATTCACTGATGTGATGGATTTGGATGGGACTACAATCTGAGCATTACACCAGTTAAAATAAATAAATAAATAAATCATACTGTGGCAGCGGGGGCGTGGTCAAGCATCGGTCTGTGACTGGAGGGCGGAGTCAGGGAATGTAAGTGGCAGAATCACTGCACCTGAGGTTAATTAATGTGTTTGTGTGTCTTCCCCAGTGACCGCGCCCTATTTAAGGAGAGACAGCGAGAGCAGAGGAAGCTCTCTCCCCAACCAGACGACTGGAGTGTGTGTGTGCGTGTGTGGGTGAGAGAGTGAAAGTATGCTGAAAAGTGAAAATAAAAGAGTTTTGTGAACTCAGTTCTGGCCTGCTGTCCTTCTGTGCTCCACCCACCCATCCGAACTGCTACAGTGGTGCTGAAACCCGGGACTTGGAACGCAGAAGCAGAACAGCCCCATGGAGTCCTCCCCTTTCGCCGACCTGGTCCACGCCCTCACCACGGCCCAGCAAAGCCAGCACCAGGCGCTAGTCGCCCTCGGGAAGGAGCAGGAACAGCGGTTCGAGGCCCTGGTGTTGGCTCAGCAGGAAGAGCAACAGGCGTTCCGGCACCTCCTCGCGTCGGCGGGGTCCACCGCCGCGGGCCCGTCCCCCCGACAAAGATGGGCCCGCAGGACGACCCCGAGGCCTTCCTCATGCTCTTTGAGCATGTAGCAAAGACCTCGGGGTGGCTGATGGAACAGCGCGCCTCCTCCCCCTGCTAACGGGACAGGCGCAGCTGGCCGCGCTACAGCTCCCCGCCGACCGCCGGCTGGCCTATGTGGACCTTCGCCGGGTCGTCCTCCAGCGTGTGGGGTGCACCACCAAGCAACAACGGCAGCGCTTCCGCGCTTTGCACTTGGAGGAAGTCGGCCGGCTGTTCGCGTTTGGCCAGCAACTCCGGGACGCCTGCGGGTGGTGGTTGAGGGCCGACAACCGCGACGCCGAGGGAATCATCGACCAGGTGGTACTGGAGCAGTTCATCACGTGCCTACCAGCCGGAGCTGCAGAGTGGGTCCAGTGCCACCGCCCGGCCTCACTGGATCAGGCAATTGAGCTGGCGGAGGACCATTTGGCGGCTGCCCCAACGGCAGGACAGCATACAACCTCTTCTCCCCTCTCCTCTCTCTCTCCCTTTCCTCCCGTGTCTCATCCTCGCCCCGTTCCCCCACCGCGGAGGCAGGGGCCGGCCCCACCCCAGCCAGCCCGCCGCACCCGCGGTGCCAGCCCGCCGCACCCGCGGTGCCCTCCTGTTTCTCCCTTCTGTGTCTGTCTCTCCCCTCCCCCCTCAGGTGAGTGAGCCCCAGAGCACCAGTGCGGAGAGGAAGCCCGGGCCGGTTTGCTGGCGCTGCAGGGAGCCGGGCCACCTCCAACAGCAGTGCTCAGCAATGGAGGTGGGCGCGGTGGTTTGGATCCCCGACACGCCAGGAGCCGCCCTCGATCGGGCCGGAGCGTATCGCATACCAGTGAGTATCCAAAGGGATACACATCAGGCGTTGGTGGATTTTGGTTGTAATCAGACCTCAATCCACCAAAACCTGGTGCAAGACGAGGCATTGGGGGGAGCACAATTGGTGAAGGTGTTGTGTGTGCATGGGGATGTTCACAACTACCCTTTAGTGTCAGTCCACATTTTTTTTCGAGGGGAAAAATTTATAGTATAATTTTAATTATACTATAAATTTACCCACTCGTTAATTTTGGGGACGGATTGGCCGGGATTTGGGGAATTAACGAGTCATCTAGTGAAGAGTGGGTCCTGCCGTAGTTTAATAAGGGGAGGTCCCGGTGTCGCGTTGGCGGGAGCAGCTGTCACAGAGCCGTCTACGTCATCTCCACGTCAGAGTGAGGAGCCGCCGGCTCCTCCTCGCTCTATTGGGGAATCCCTTGCGGATTTTCCATTAGAGCAGTCGCGAGACGAGACTCTGCGGCATGCATTTGACCAAGTGAGAGTAATCGATAGTCAAATGTTCCAGCCAAACGCCACCCTGTCCTTCCCCTACTTCGCAATTATGAAGGATAGATTATACAGAGTGACGCAGGACACTCAGACTAAAGAGCAAGTCACGCAGCTTTTGATTCCGAAGAGCCGCAGGGAATTGGCATTCCAGGCGGCTCACTTTAATCCCATGGCTGGACACTTAGGGCAGGATAAAAAACACTAGCCCGAATAATGGCCCGGTTCTATTGGCCAGGGATTCGTGGCGATGTCCGTAGGTGGTGTACAGCGTGCCGCAAATGCCAGTTAGTAAATCCAGCGGCCATTCCAAAAGTGCCTTTGCGCCCTCTCCCATTAATCGAGACCCCGTTCGAAAGAATTGGGATGGATCTCGTCAGGCTATTAGATCGGTCAACACGAGGGTACCACTTTATATTAGTTCTGGTGGACTATGCAATGCGATACCCGGAAGCGGTGCCTCTTCGCAATATCTCAGCATGCAGTATTGCGGAAGCGCTCTTCCGTGTTATCTCCAGAGTTGGAATCCCGAAATAGATTCTGACTGACCAAGGCACCTCGTTTATGTCACGTACACTAAATGAACTGTATGGGTTGTTGGGTATTAAGCCGATCCGCACCAGCGTGTATCACCCACAAACGGACAGTTTAGTTGAATGGTTCAATCGCAACCTCAAGAATATAATTAAAAAATTCATAAGTGAGGACACACATAATTGGGATAAGTGGCTTGAACCCTTGTTGTTTTCAGTGCGAGAGGTCCCCCAAGCCTCCACGGGGTTCTCCCCGTTTGAATTGTTATATGGGCGTAAGCCGCGCGGCATTCTAGATGTGCTGCGGGAAAATTGGGAGGAGGGACCTTCACCAAGTAAAAATGAAATCCAATACGTTATTGACCTGCGCGCGAAACTCCACACACTCACCCACCTAACCCAGGAGAATTTGTGGCAGGCCCAAGAGCGACAAACCCGCCTGTACGACAAGGGTACGCGCCTCAGGGAGTTCGCACCGGGAGATAAAGTACTCGTACTGTTGCCCACATCAAGCTCCAAATTAGTCGCCAAGTGGCAAGGACCCTTTGAGGTCACACGGCGAGTCAGGGACGTAGACTATGAGGTGAGGCGAACGGACAGGGGTGGGGCACTACAGGTGTACCACCTCAATCTGCTCAAACTCTGGAACGAGGAGGTCCCCGTGGCGTTGGTGTCGGTGGTTCCGGAGAAGGCGGAGCTGGGGCCGGAGGTTCAAAAGGGAACATTGGCATCACGTACCTCTCCGGTCCCCTGTTGAGACCACCTCTCCCCGACCCAATTCGCGGAGGTTGCCCAGTTGCAGACCGAGTTTTCTGATGTGTTCTCACCCCTGCCCAGCCGCACCAACCTCATAGAGCACCACATTGAGACGCCCCCGGGGGTGAAAGTGCATAGCCGCCCTTACAGGCTACCCGAACACAAGAAAAAAAAGTGGTTCGGGAAGAACTCGAGGCCATGCTCGAAATGGGCATCGTCGAGGAGTCCCACAGTGACTGGAGCAGCCTGGTGGTCTTGGTACCCAAGGCCGACGGGTCGGTCCGGTTCTGTGTAGACCAGGGGTGTCAAACTCAAATTCACTGGGGGCCAAAATTAAGAACTGGGACTAAGTCGCAGGCCAAACTCAATATTTATTGAATAAAACACTGTAAACAAACAAGAAATAAAATGTGAAATAAAACAAATGCATTTCTGTTTATACCAAAGAAATCCAATAGACTACCTACATTTAATTTAAAAAAAGAAAAAATTATATATATTTTTTTGCAGGCCAACAACCAAAATTATAATAAGTGCCTTCAATGAAAATCATTCAACTATTAACAGTTCATGGAAAACCAATCTTTGCTATACGGTCTGACATGGGCTACTCGCATTGGTTCGAGCCAGATACTTGGCTTCTCTTCTTAGATGCGAGCATATCAATGTCTGGGGTTAAGCTCTGAGCTGAGGAAATCCTCAGAATTGAGTGAAGGTGCTCATCTGAGAGGCGACTCCTGAGTGGCATTTTGTTCATCTTCATCAAAGAGAACAGTTGCTCGCACAGATATGTGCTGCCGAACATAGAGAGTGTTTGAGCAGCTTGCTCACGAAGTCGTGGCATTGTTTCGGGGAGGAAACGTGGAAACTCTGCGGCACCCACAGTGTCATACTTTGACTTGAGCGCGTCACTACATTGGAGTTCAATCAATTCCATTTGAATGTTGGTTGGTGAGCTTTCGATGTCAACCGTAAACGGATTATTGAGCAGTTGAAATCTGTATTTCTGGGCTTCAAAATCGGCAAATCGTCGAGTAAACTCGGCGCTGAGTAGGCTGAGTTTTTCAGCAAACTGTGCGGTTGGCACCGTGGCAGGCGAGATCTGGTGTTGTATTGCTTGGCAGCACGGAAAGTGGCCCATATTTCTGCCCAGCAGCTGAGTCTCCCACAGGCGCAACTTGGTCCTGAAAGCCTTGACAGCAGCATACATATCTGTGATGACGTGGCCACGCCCCTGAAGCTGCAGGTTGAGCGCATCAAGGTGTTTCAGGATGTCACACAAAAATGCCAGCTCACACAGAAATTTTTTGTCCCTGAGGCCTGTGGTGTCTTTTCCTTTGCTCTCCAAAAACTGGCAGATTTCCTCATGCAGCTCAAGAAACCTGTTCAAAACTTTCCCTCGACTTAGGCCCAATCCCAATTCTAATTTCTACCCCTTCCCCTCCCCCTTCCCCTTGGCCCTTCCCCTTGAAACTGAGCTACAAGGGATAGGGCTTGAAATTCAACCCTTACGTATTGGGATAGCCCTTCAATGATCGCATACGTCATCGCGTACCTCCGTCAGCGTTTACGTTAGCAAAACGCGACCAAATGCGTCATTGGCTGCGACCAGCCGCTACAGTCAGAGCCAGAGGCAGAACCAGAAATCTCTGCTGGCAGGGTGTGATTTGTTAACTAACACCACTGAATGGGATATCTTTGGCGCTTCGTGCACCACATCCGACAGAATGAGGTGTCAGAACACTCATGTAAAACAATAAAAGCGAGAATAACAGAACAAAACGTACGCAGTAAAGCAACCGAAAACAATACTCACTCCCAAAGCTTTTTAGCAGCAGCTTGGATTTCAGAAATCGCTGCTCATTCTCAGCTCGAAAGCGAATCAAGCGGCGTGTTTCCTCTGGATAACAACTTAAAACACGTAAATAATGGAGAAAATACATTTATGACAATCTTTCGCCGCGGGAACCGCCATCTTTCTGAAATCCGCATGAAATCTCGCTGAAATCCGCATGGCATTGTGGGAAATCACTCAAACCCCTTCGTTCGGAGTCAGCTCCAGGAAAATCTCCGTTTGGAGGGGTACAGAAGCCCTACCCCTTCCCCTACCCCTCCGCGTTAACTGGGATTGGGATACCCCTACCCCTTCACGTGAACGCGCAAAATGGAGGGGAAGGGCCAAGGGGTTGGTCCAAGGGGTGAAATGGGATTCGGCCTTAGCCATCTCACGTCAGTGTGGTAGGGCACGTCTGTGTATTCAGAGCCAATTTCATCAAGGAAGGACTTGAATTGACGATGATTCAGTCCTTTGGCCGTTATGAGGTTCACCACGCCCGTCATGGTGCTCAACACATGCTCCATTCGCATGCTTTTCCCGCACAACGCTTCCTGGTGTATGATGCAGTGGTACACAGTAAGCTCACCTGCTGCATGCTCCTGCATTCTCTCCCTAACCCGGCCCACCAGTCCGCTCCTCTGTCCGCACATCGCTGGCGCACCATCTGTGGTCAGTGACACGAGTTTCTCCCAAGATAGCCCCATTTCATTAACACACTTGGCCACCTCTTCAAAAATATCCTTCCCCGTGGTTGTGCTGTGCATCGACTTTATTCCCAAAAGTTCCTCCGTAACGCACAGATTAGAGTCCACTCCACGGACGAAGATTGACAGGTGCTCAGTGTCACTTATGTCACTGCTCTCATCCTCAGCAAGGGAATATGCCACAGTCTTTCCCCTTTTCCACCAGCTGCTCTTGCAGGTTGGTGGCGAGCTCACATGTACGCTCAGCTATGGTGTTTCTGCTGAGGCTTACGTTTTGAAATGCTTGTTTTTTTTCTGGGCACACGATATTGCACACTTTCACCATGCAGTTTTTAACAAACTCTCCCTCTGTAAAGGGTCGGGCTGATATAGCGATGTCTTGTGCAACAGTAAAACTAGCTTTGACAGCAGCATCGCTTCGTGACTTTGCTTGGATAAACATAGTTTGTCTTGAAAGCAGACTTGTTTTCAACTCCTCTACCTTTTGTAGCTTGAGTTTTGCATCCAGATTCTTATATTTGTCTTCATGTTTAGTTTCGTAGTGCCGTCTTAAATTGTACTCTTTAGTGACAGCCACGGTAAATCCACACACCAAGCAAACAGGTTTGTCCTTGAATAATATGAACATGTAATCGTTCTCCCACCTATCTTGAAAAGTCTGATTATCAATCTTTCGCTTCGCCATTTTCGAGAAAAGTTTGTCTGGTTGCATGGATACGAATTTGTTTGTGAACAGAAAAGGCAGCAATAACAGTGCAAGGCATTTTGGGATTTGGAGTGTTATCGGCATGATATGCTGAATGTATAGTATGTAGCACTGATGCAGCAATGGGCCGCGCTGCTGATGTGCTGAATAGAACACTGGTGCGCCAGCTCCAATACGGATGCGCTGTATAGAATACGCGGCGGGCCAGCTATAATACGGATCTGTTTATGACCTCGCGGGCCAAATTTAAGTACCTCGCGGGCCAAAATTGGCCCGCAGGCCTGAGTTTGACACCCCTGGTGTAGACTATAGGAAAGTCAACGCGGTGTCTAAATTCGATGCATACCCAATGCCTCATATTGAGGAGTTGCTCGATCGACTAGGCACAGCTCGCTTTTACTCGACACTGGATTTAACAAAGGGTTATTGGCAGATCCCCTTGACTTCATTATCCCGAGAAAAAACGGCCTTTTCCACACAGTTCGGCTTACACCAGTTTGTCACACTTCCTTTTGGGCTGTTTGGAGTGCCCGCTACGTTTCAGCGGCTTATGGATAGGGTCCTCCGCCCCCATGCCACCTATGCAGCCGCCTACCTCGACAACATCATTATCTATAGTAATGACTGGCCAACACACCTCCAACATCTGAGGGCCGTCCTTAGGTCGCTGAGGCGAGCGGGTCTCTCAGCCAACCTGAAGAAGTGAGCGATTGGGCGGGTGGAAGTACGATATCTGGGCTTCCACTTGGGCAACAGGCAGGTGGGTCCCCAAATTAACAAGACAGTGGCAATTGCGGCCTGCCCGAGGCCCAAGACCAAAAAGGGGGTGAGACAGTTCCTGGGGCTGGCTGGCTATTATCGTAGGTTTATACCTAATTATTCGGACATCACCAGCCCGCTGACTGATCTGACTAAAAAGGGGGCACCAGATCCGGTCCAGTGGACGGAGCAATGCCAGCGGGCTTTTTCTGAGGTAAAGGCTGCACTGTGTGGGGAGCCACTTTTACACTCCCCTGACTTTTCTCTCCCCTTTATGTTACAGACGGATGCGTCGGACAGAGGGCTGGGGGCTGTTTTGTCCCAGGAGGTGGAGGGGGAGGACCGCCCAGTGTTGTATATCAGTAGGAAGCTGTCGGTGCGTGAGGGGCGCTACAGCACCATTGAAAAGGAGTGCCTAGCGATCAAGTGGGCGGTCCTCACCCTCTGTTATTACCTGCTGGGACGCTCTTTCACCCTCTGTTCGGACCACGCACCCCTCCAGTGGCTCCACTGCATGAAGGATGCCAACGCGTGGATCACCCGTTGGTATCTGTCACGCCAACCCTTCAACTTCAAGGTGATCCACAAGCCGGGGGTGCAGATGGTCGTGGCAGACTTCCTCTCCCGTCAAGGGGGGGGGAGTCGGCTACAGGCCAGACAGCCGCCCGGCCTGAGTCGGGTGGTGGGGGTATGTGGCAGCGGGGGCATGTGGCAGCGGGGGCGTGGCCAAGCGTCAGTCTGTGACCGGAGGGCGGAGTCAGGGAAGGTAAGTGGCAGAATCACTGCACCTGAGGTTAATTGTGTTTGTGTGTCTTCCCCAGTGACCGCGCCCTATTTAAGGAGAGCGAGCGAGAGCAGAGGGAGCTCTCTCCCCAACCAGACGACTGGAGTCTGCGTGTGCGTGTGTGGCTGAGAGAGTGAAAGTATGCTGAAAAGTGAAAATAAAAGAGTTTTGTGAACTCAGTTCTGGCCTGCCGTCCTTCTGTGCTCCACCCACCCATCCGAACTGCTACACACACACACACACACACACACACATTATCCCACCTTTCCATGTACAACTTATGCCAGGATCAGACTATACAAATTCAGCCCAATTTTGCCACAAATTTGTCATGGCTGACAAATTTCAAGTGTTGAGCCCAAATATGAACGTCAGGAATGACTAACAGGCCTTGTAGTGGGACATAAAGTACAATGAAGTGGCATCTGGGATGACCCACCCAACAAAAAGTCTAGCATCTCACAATTTTTTTGTATTTTCTCACCTAGGTTGACAACAACTATGACACGTTCCTTGGTAGCCATAATCGACAATCTTCTTTCAAATTACTTGATGACACACAAGGACATGAATGATGATTGGTCAGGCTCGCATTTGTAGTGTTGCCAGTCTCCTGACCAAGACACAGCAAGAGTATAGAGTGGGTCAAAGGGTCAAAGGTAACTTTATTGTCCCCAAGGGGCAATTATTTGTGCAGCCAGCAGACAGGACAAGACACTGACCAAGACACAGCAAGAGTATACAGTGGGGCAAAAAAGTATTTAGGCAGTCACCAAATGTGCAAGTTCTCCCACTTAAAAAGATGAGAGAGGCCTGTAATTTTCATCATAGGTATACCTCAACTATGAGAGACAAAATGAGAAAAAAAAAATCCAGAAAATCACATTGTCTGATTTTTAAAGAATTTATTTGCAAATTATGGTGGAAAATAAGTATTTGGTCAATAACAAAAGTTCATCTCAATACTTTGTTATATACCCTTTGTTGGCAATGACAGAGGTCAAATGTTTTCTGCAAGTCTTCACAAGGTTTTCACACACTGTTGCTGGTATTTTGGCCCATTCCTCCATGCAGATCTCCTCTAGAGCAGTGATGTTTTGGGGCTGTCGCTGGGCAACACGGACTTTCAACTCCCTCCAAAGATTTTCTATGGGGTTGAGATCTGGAGACTGGCTAGGCCACTCCAGGACCTTGAAATGCTTCTTACGAAGCCACTCCTTCATTGCCTGGACGGTGTGTTTGGGATCATTGTCATGATGAAAGACCCAGCCACGTTTCATCTTCAATGCCCTTGCTGATGGAAGGAGGTTTTCACTCAAAATCTCACGATACATGGCCCCATTCATTCTTTCCTTTACACGGATCAGTCATCCTGGTCCCTTTGCAGAAAAACAGCCCCAAAGCATGATGTTTCCACCCCCATGCTTCACAGTAGGTATGGTGTTCTTTGGATGCAACTCAGCATTCTTTCTCCTCCAAACACGACAAGTTGAGTTTTTACCAAAAAGTTCTAGTTTGGTTTCATCTGACCATATGACATTCTCCCAATCCTCTTCTGGATCATCCAAATGCTCTCTAGCAAACTTCAGACGGGCCTGGGCATGTACTGGCTTAAGCAGGGGGACACGTCTGGCACTGCAGGATTTGAGTCCCTGGCGGCGTAGTGTGTTACTGATGGTAGCCTTTGTTACTTTGGTCCCAGCTCTCTGCAGGTCATTCACTAGGTCCCCCCGTGTGGTTCTGGGATTTTTGCTCACCGTTCTTGTGATCATTTTGACCCCATGGGGTGAGATCTTGCGTGGAGCCCCAGATCGAGGGAGATTATCAGTGGTCTTGTATGTCTTCCATTTTCTAATAATTGCTCCCACAGTTGATTTCTTCACACCAAGCCGCTTACCTATTGCAGATTCAGTCTTCCCAGCCTGGTGCAGGTCTACAATTTTGTTTCTGGTGTCCTTTGACAGCTCTTTGGTCTTGGCCATAGTGGAGTTTGGAGTGTGACTGTTTGAGGCTGTGGACAGGTGTCTTTTATACTGATAAGTTCAAACAGGTACCATTAATATAGGTAATGAGTGGAGGACAGAGGAGCCTCTTAAAGAAGTAGTTACAGGTCTGTGAGAGCCAGAAATCTTGCTTGTTTGTAGGTGACCAAATACTTATTTTACCGAGGAATTTACCAATTAATTCATTAAAAATCCTACAATGGTGATTTCCTGGATTCTTTCCCCCCATTCTGTCTCTCATAGTTGAAGTGTACCTATGATGAAAATTACAGGCCTCTCATCTTTTTAAGTGGGAGAACTTGCACAACTGGTGGCTGACTAAATAATTTTTTGCCCCACTGTATAACAGGTGTTTCTCAACCACTGGACCATGGCCCATTAGTGGGGTGCAAAGCACTCTCTACTGGGCCACAATTCCCCCCCCAAAGTTGTAGCTAATTTTTCCTCATAGTAGAGCACAATTGCTGGGTTGAATGAATGAATGAATGAACCCTTTATTATCACTGTTACCAGTGAAATTGACCATCAACCTGTCCTTACAGAGGGGGAACAGGACAGGAAGACAGGGATAAAAGAAAAGAAAAAGAAACACAGTAGTAACATGAGGAAAGATGAGGAAAAAAGAACACCCCCCCCCCCCCACTATGCTCCTATCAGGAATACAGTGTGGGAACATTTAAAAACCTCCGCACAAGCACACAATAACACAAGTACACTTTAAAACATGGGACTTGAGGAGGGGAGGGGAGGAGGTAGAGGTAACCCAGTGCAAGCAAGCAGCCGTCCGCTCCTGCAGCCATGCAAACGGCGCTGGTCACGCACCCACTTGTCACACTGGGGGTGAAAAACGGCGACCGCGGAAAATTGGGGAAGGAATACGAAGAATGCGAGAGTGTCTCCCAGCAGTGACCTTCTGGGGGAAATGTTTCCCCAGCAACGGCCTTGATCGAGGCCGGTGCTGTTCAGGGAGCCGAATGTCGATAAGATGGAGATTGTTTGGTCTTTCGAACGGACGCAGTCTTTACACGTCCACACCACTCGTCCATATCTGTCCATTTTGTCCATATCTGTCCATTTCTGTCCAATTCAATTCTGTTTGGTCTCCGAAATACTTATTCCTTGCAAAGCCGAAAGCGTCTCCAAGATGACAACCATGCTGTGGTTCAAGTTCTGCCACAGTCTGAGTGCCGACAGCTTTGCCCACTGCTCCAATCATATCGGGCAGCTTTGTGGGGCTTTGAACAGGTGTCACCGTTGTCCGATTTCCTCGATATACCAGGGCAAGCAATGCCTAATCCAAATCAGCAAAAGTCTGGTAATCATGGTTCCAAATAGGTAGATATCTTCAATGTCCTCCACAGATGTTCCAGCAGGACAGGTGGGTTCCCCCGAACCCAGAAACTGTGTCAATTTCGTTAGGAGACCAGTTTATCAAATCCATGCTTTTTTAGTTTAGAAATTTAATGCGGAGAGAGTCTCTCAAAAAAAAAAAGTATAGGCAGACGAGACGAAACAAAGAGCACAAGCTGGATAAAAGGAGACGAGAGGAGAGAAATGCAACCGCCTTCCATGAGAGCACGGAGAAGGGTTGCATCTGACGTCGCATCCACCTCATTAAGCTATGGTCACACTACAACTTGCAATGCTTTGCGACGGGTTATTGATGAAAATGAAGCATTTTGACACCGATGCTTGGCGATATACACGTAAGCCAAAAGTTGTGACCACACAGCAGGTGAACATTTGACTGTCATGCCTTCGTGGACTTGAGTGTGGTGCAGCTCAGGCAGCCACGCATGCTCATGGAGTGCGTTGTGTGCACGCTTGGGACCCAGTCATTACGGGCAACACCTGATACTGATTTGAGTGCAACCAGCATGTGCAGATACAGATGCTGTTTTCACAGAGGCTTTGTGAAGTATCATCACTACCACCGTCACGTTTGGTTCGAGCAGAGTTTATAAACGCTATATAAATACTCTATGATTCTGCTTCGCTTTCATTTTTGAAAATATCATGCCTGCTAATAAACACTCTTCCTGCACTTAGATCCATCTACCGCTGTCTATCTTGTAGTGTCCTAATCCCCAGATCTTTAACATATAAAAAGTTGTATGCCTTCATGCTCTTCCAGGTTTTCATCCATGTGTCCATGTAGAACATTGCCTGCAGCACCAGGTAGTCTGAGATGTCAGGGAACTCAACAGATGGATAGTTTTCCAACTCACAGGAAAAATCCTTCTTTGTTAACATGTAAGGATCTATCCCATTGAGTGGTTTCTATATCCACTTCATTCAAGTGTACTTTCTGGTTTTAATAACTTGCTTGGTTGCTGTACACAAACATGGCAATAAGTTCTTGTGTTAATGGATAGACTCCACTTTTGGATCATTAATCCCTTTTGGCTGAGAATGCCCTGCATGCATGGTTCAGCTTCTGGCACATCTATACAGTTTTAAATACAATACTTACAATTAAAAACAAACAGTTTGTTTTTATTGCATTTATTTAATTCCTGGGCTCCCATCTGTAACAGGGAGTGATGTTGCATCCCATTAATACACTTTACAATAGATTATTAGATTCTAATAGAATAGATGAGCCAAAATAATTGGGGATCTTTTTTAATGGGCCTCGACTCGTTACAAGTATGAACAGGTGGACCTGAGAATAGAAAAGGTTGAGAACCCCTGCACTAGGATATCCTAATCTGGCACGGTGACTATTGTGAAAGGAAAAAAATGTGGTCTGATCATGGCATAATCCAGTCAGAATAGGGCTAATGACAAGGGTCTGAATGCTCTGGGGTATGTTATTGTGCACTGAAGATTATGCACATGGACAATAAAAGCATTGGCCCTCAGAGTCTCTTAATACACATCAGTATTTAACTCCATGTACCACATTTAAAGCCAAACCAAGCCTTCTAGATTGTAAACATGTTCAAAAACACTGTGTTGAGGATGGAGTCGAGTAGCTGTGTCTCTTCACTGCTTCTCTCAGCTCAGCAGTTACCCCGCGTGTGTTATGTGAAGATAAACAAACACCTTACCAATTCCGTAGGCTTTAGCAAACAGCCAGTGCAGGTTGGCCGCTATCTTGGCCCTCGCTGAATCATACATTTCCAGCGGTGTGATCTCTACTGCCTCGCTAGTCGCGTTCATCTTCCGTCGTGTGCTGCTGTCGCCCCCAACCCCTAAATCCAAGTCCATCCTGAGGCCGCGTCCTACAACAGAACAAGCCGAAACAAACCATCAGCGCTAGTTTTACTCCATCTCGGTGCCTGAACTGCCGGATTATAATCCACACTTTACCTTCAATTCAAACGCACCGATAATGCAGACAGCTCGGTAGCGTTAGGCCGGAGAAAGTCCAGCTCTCTAATGTTAGCCGTCAGAGCAGGACGCAAATCTATTAGCAAGCTAAATGGCACACCGAGTTCAGTTTAAACTTCACCAAACACTACAAAATCACCAGCACACACTGACACCTGCCTAATAATAGAGTCAGCTAAAGACTAAATCGCTGCACAGGGATATTGTGCTCAGCTAACAAGCTACTGCTTTGTTAGCCAGCTAGTTACTAGCTAATTGTAGTTCTTACTGAAACTGGCTTTTTATTGAGCTTGCATTGTTAAAAATAAATAAAAGCAGTCTTCTGTCTTTGCACCAGCTATAACTAGCTCCCTGAACTGCCCTAATAATAATAATTTCAAAGCATTTCACAGAGTCCCAATGCTCCAACAATAAAAATAATGATCAAATAATAAATTAACAATAAAAGAATAATGTATATTAGTGTTTACATGTAGTCTATAAAAATGTATAAAAACAAAGATTAGTATTCAATTATTAATAAATAAAATGATATTACTAATTTTATTTCAAAGCATTTCAGAGTCCCAGTGCTCTACCAATAAAAATAGTGAACAAATAATAAATTAACAATAAAAGAATGTATATTAGTGTTTACATGTAGTCTATAAAAATGCATAACAAATAAAAACGAAGATTAATATAATAATAATAATAATAATAATAATAAATAATAATTTTATTTCAAAGCAGTTCAGAGTCCCAATGCCTGAACAATAAAATAATGAACAAATAATAAGTCAACAATAAAAGAATATGTATTAGTGTTTACATGTAGTCTATAAAAATGTATAAAAACAAATCAAAACGAAGTTTAGTATTCAAGTAATAATAATATTTATTATTATTATTATTATTATTATTATTATTATTCCAAAGCATTTCAGGGTCCCAATGCCTGAACAATAAAAACAATAATGAACAAATAATAAGTTAACAAAAGAATATGTATTAGTGTTTACATGTAGTCTATAAAAATGTATAAAAACAAAGATTAGTATTCAAATATTATTAATAAGTAAAATTATTATTATTATTACAAAGCATTTCAGAGTCCCAATGCTCTACCAATAAAAATAATAAACAAATAATAAATTAACAATAAAAGAATGTATATTAGTGTTTACATGTAGTCTATAAAAATGCATAAAACAAATAAAAACGAAGATTAGTATAATAATAATAATAATAATAATAATAATAATAATAATAATAATAATAATTCAAAGCATTTCAGAGTCCCAATGCCTGAACAATAAAAATAATGAACAAATAATAAGTCAACAATAAAAGAATATGTATTAGTGTTTACATGTAGTCTATAAAAATGTATAAAAACATGCATCAAAACGAAGATTAGCATTCAAACTATTATTATTATTATTATTATTATTATTGTTCCAAAGCATTTCACAGAGTCCCAATGCCTGAACAATAAAAACAATAATGAACAAATAATAAGTTAACAAAAGAATATGTATTATTGTTTAACAAAAGAATATGTATTATTGTTCAACAAAAGAATATGTATTATTGTTTAACAAAAGAATATGTATGTGTTTACATGTAGTCTATAAAAATGTATAAAGATTATTCAAATCGTAATAATAATAATAATAATAATAATAAATCATCAAAAAGTAATGCCTTTAGACCAGTCTTGAAGGTTTCATATGAGCCAACTTTAAATAAATCTCATGTATTTAATGTATTATTAGCTGTAGCTGTACAGTTGAAGTGTATGTGTGTGTTATACACACACACACACACACACACACACACACACACACACACACACAGCCAATATTCAGCTATAATAAAAATAGCTAGCAAACAAGCTATAATTAAATCCAGCCCTGCTCTGAACACGCCAGAGAAAGAGAGAGTGGGGGAAAAACAGCCCCACTGTCCGTGTTAAACAACAATTCTGTTCCATAACTTAATCATTTATCCTCGAACTTCAACTGAAGAAATCCACAGATGAATAACATGAGAGTGGGCAGAGCAGCGGAACTCACAAGGAGCCACTGGCCGAGCAGAGGAGCGTCTCCTCCTAACGGATGGCGGTGGTTTAGCCCCCAGTGTAACAGCCCCATCTTCTGTTGTTTACATGCATCCTGCTTCCATGTCGGAGTTGCAGTTTTTCTAAGTCATTTTGGTGCATTACTCAGATCAGAAATCAAAATCTCAAATCTGTTTGAACAAAACTTTGCATCATCTAATCAATTGTGCACATCATAAACCAATTTCTCATGATCATGAGCAAACAGCAAATGCTTTGGTAAATCTATGCAACTGATTGTGTACAACTGTCTACTGTTTATTACTCAGTCAAAACACCTCGTGTTTGTTTAACATCTGATACAATGGTGCTTGAAAGTTTGTGAACCTTTTAGAATTTTCTATATTTCTGCATAAACATGACCTAAAACATCATCAGATTTTCACACAAGTCCTAAAAGTAGATAAAGAGAACCCAGTTAAACAAATGAGACAAAAATATTATACTTGGTCATTTATTTAATGAGGAAAATGATCCAATATTACATATCTGTGAGTGGCAAAAATATGTGAACCTCTAGGATTAGCAGTTAATTTGAAGGTGAAATTAGACTCAGGTGTTTTCAATCAATGGGATGACAATCAGGTGTGAGTGGGCACCCTGTTTTATTTCAAGAACAGGGATCTATCAAAGTCTGAGCTTCACAACACGTTTGTGGAAGTGCATCATGGCACGAACAAAGGAGATTTCTGAGGACCTCAGAAAAAGTGCTGTTGATGCTCATCAGGCTGGAAAAGGTTACAAAACCATCTCTAAAGAGTTTGGACTCCACCAATCCACAGTCAGACAGATTGTGTACAAATGGAGGAAAGTCAAGATCATTATTACCCTCCCCAGGAGTGGTCGACCAACAAAGATCACTCCAAGAGCAAGGCGTGTAATAGTCGGCGAGGTCACAAAGGACCCCAGGGTAAGCAACTGAAGGCCTCTCCCACATTGGCTAATGTTAATGTTTGAGTCCACCATCAGGAGAACACTGAACAACAATGGTGTGCATGGCAGGGTTGCAAGAAGAAAGCCACTGCTCTCCAAAAAGAACATTGCTGCTCGTCTGCAGTTTGCTAAAGATCATATGGACAAGCCAGAAAGCTATTGGAAAAATGTTTTGTGGATAGATGAGACCAAAATAGAACTTTCTGGTTTAAATGAGAAGCGTTATGTTTGGAGAAAGGAAAACACTACATTCCAGCACAAGAACTTTATCCCATCTGTGAAACATGGTGGTGGTAGTATCATGCTTTGGGCCTGTTTTGCTGCATCTGGGCCAGAACGGCTTGCCATCATTGATGGAACAATGAATTCTGAATTATACCAGCAAATTCTAAAGGAAAATGTCAGGACATCTGTCCATCAACTGAATCTCAAGAGAAGGTGGGTCATGCAGCAAGACAACGACCCTAAGCACACAAGTCGTTCTACCAAAGAATGGTTAAAGAAGAATAAAGTTAATGTTTTGGAATGGCCAAGTCAAAGTCCTGACCTTAATCCAATGGAAATGTTGTGGAAGGACCTGAAGCGAGCAGTTCATGTGAAGAAACCCACCAACATCCCAGAGTTGAAGCTGTTCTGTACGGAGGAACGGGCTAAAATTCCTCCAAGCCGGTGTGCAGGACTGATCAACAGTTACCGCAAACGTTTAGTTGCAGTTATTGCTGCACAAGGGGGTCACACCAGATACTGAAAGCAAAGGTTCACATACTTTTGCCACTCACAGATATGTAATATTGGATCATTTTCCTCAATAAATAAATGACCAAGTATAATATTTTTGTCTCATTTGTTTAACTGGGTTCTCTTTATCTACTTTTAGGACTTGTGTGAAAATCTGATGATGTT
This sequence comes from Neoarius graeffei, assembly GCF_027579695.1. Lineage (NCBI taxonomy): Eukaryota > Metazoa > Chordata > Actinopteri > Siluriformes > Ariidae > Neoarius > Neoarius graeffei. The sequence continues at coordinate 32,082,867 of NC_083592.1, forward strand.
TTAGGTCATATTTATGCAGAAATATAGAAAATTCTAAAGGGTTCACAAACTTTCAAGCACCACTGTAGGTGACACGACTGAACACACTAAAGACAAGAGGAATTCAAAAATATGATACTAAAGATATGAATCCGACATCGCGCCGAATTAGAACCGGTGAGCCAGAAGTTTATTCTGAGAATTTAAATTCAGAATTTCCGGTTAATCTGCTCTGTTCAGCTTCAGACTTTAAACCTGCAAACCCTTGATTTGATTCAGCTCGCTGGTCAGGGGTTTCTTCAACTACTTTAAGGTGTTTTTTTTTTTTTACATAAACCAAAAGAAAAATCCAGGTCAAAAACTTCAAGATCAAACTTTCCTGTATAATAATAATAATAATAATAATAGCCTTGCTCTCTTTAAATCTCAAATGACCAATCAGACACACGCAACCGAGCCGAAGGCGGGGTTATTATTATTCACCGCTATTCACTGAGGCTAATAACTGTTTTAGTGTAAATAAACAGGTGATTATTAAAAAAAAAAAAGTAAATCGTATTAAAAAAATTTCAATCTTCAAAAACGGCATTAAATTATAATAACAGCGCGCGCAGACTTGTGTCACATAAAATACTTTGTTTTGAAATAGATAAACTAAAGCACAATTACACCTTACCTTTTAATAGTTTTAGACCAAGCTTCATACTATCTTTAGTGCTTTTGGGAACAGCATTTTCTTTCATAATTTGTAATTCTTCCTCACTTACAGGGACAAAACGAACGGCCGCCATTTTTGCTGAGTCACTCGGAAGTGAATATCGAGAAATCTCTCGACCATTCAGCTCGCGCGATTTACTATTAGCACTTCCGTATAAGTGGTTGCATCTGACGTCACATCCGCCTCATTCGACGCAAGACATGAAGTGGTGGTCAGCTAAGCTTACTGCTCACGCATGCCCCTTTTCCACCAAAGCAGTTCCAGGGCTGGTTCGGGGCTAGTGCTTAGTTTGAAACCGGGTTTTCTGTTTCCACTGACAAAATGCCGCTTTTCCACTACCAACGCGGCTGAGTCGGGCTGAGCCGTGCTGTGCTGAGTTGGGCTGAGTCGAGCTGAGTGGGGCTGTTGGAGTTGCATTTCGACTACAACCGCGCTGAACCGTGCTGGCTGGAAGTGGGTGGACACATTGGGTGGAGTTAGCGAAAGTGGGTGGACGTCATGTGATGTCGTTAGGCGGCGCAAACAGTGACATCAGTGACCTTTTAAGCGGTAGTCTCACGACCCGGATAGTAAACAATAAACATGGAGGACATGGAGTCGTTAGTGTTGCTGGTCTTGGTGCTGTGGTTTGTTGTCACCGACCACGCCAACAGATACTGGCAAGAGCGTATAGATGAGGCGAGGCGCATAAGGCTTCATAATTCTCGTAATTCGTAATTCTTCTTCTTCCGGGTTTACGGTGTTGACAGATCCCAGCGTGCTCGCGGGGCGTGTGTGGGCATGTGAGGTCACTCCTCCTCACCAATCAGTGCACAGGGGAGTGTCTCCTCACGCCCCTAGCCCCACTCAGCTCAGTTGGGCTCGCTTCAGCCCTACTCCAAAACCGTGCGAGTTTTGGGTGCTGAGTAGGGCTGAAGCGAGCTGAGTCGTGCTGCTCTGAGGTAGTCGAAACGCGAGCCGTGTCGGGCTGAAGTGAGCTGAAAAAGGGTAGTGGAAAAGGGCCAAAAGAACTGGCTCTGGGGCCAGAAAAACCGGTTCCAGGCTAGCACCAACTCTCTGCTGGGCCTGAGGAAAGAACCGCTTACATCAGCGGAGGGGTGGAGTTGTTAAGACCAACAATAATTGCAAGACCGTGAAAGGTCGCCATTTTTAAATAAGCGACGAGATATCATGGATGCAGTAAAGCAGCTGTCATCCATTATTGTTGTTGCTGCTTCTTCTTCTCCGTGTTGTTGTTGCTTCGATGTTCGCGCCAAGGTTTATGCAAATGCAGCGACGTAACTGACGTAATAACGTGGCTCCCCTTAGCACCCTGAGCTTTAGAAAAGCAAACTGGTTCTCAGCTGGCTCGCAAGTTAAATGAGTTGTGAACCAGCACCAGCACTGGCCCCGAACCAGCCCTGGAACTGATTTGGTGGAAAAGGGGTAAAAGCGTTACTATCGCTGGGGCATCTTGTGAGTTCTTAAAGGGCATATCCTGGACCAATTTAGTGGTTTTTTTTAAATATGAAAGTATGTCCCTTTACACACTCATCCAGAAGGGTAATTTTGCACAAGGCCATCTGTCTACAGCAGAAAAAAAATAAAATAACAAAACACGTCTGGAAAAATCCCAAGGAAGTCTGGAGCCAGATTGATCCAGATTCGTGACGTCACGTGCGGATCGGCTAGCAGGCTGAGAGACAAACACAGGAACACCTAATTTAGAGTATAGTCTCTCTTATTTCTTACCCTGGCAACAGTCAACTTGTGAATTGCTGATTTTCTTGGTCTTTTTCTCAGCTCTGCTTGGCCCTCGGCTTCGAGGGCCTCAGTGGATGCGGCACTTTGCCTTCTGTCAGGAGAGACAAACACAGTTGGCTCCTTTGGTGACACTGAGACAAATGGAGACGGTGTTGCTTTGGGCATTCTAACAGATGGAACTGCGTCTCTTTTCAGATCAAGTTGTTTCTTGAAGCCCATTTCCCACTGCAAATAGTTCTCAAAGTCATCAGGCTTTATGAACTGAGCCCCGCATATGATGCTGTGGTCTGCTGCATGTTGCCAGTTTTTCTGGGTGCCTCGCACGAAGCGCTCCCATTTCTCTCATTGTCTGGTATTTTGGTAAACGATGAGTACTAATCCCATCAAGATTGGTGTTGCTACACCCTCCTACGATACATCTGTTAACCATTTTAAAGAAGAAGAAACCTTTATTTGTCACATGCACACTTCAAGCACAGTGAAATTCATCCTCTGCATTTAACCCATCTGAAGCAGTGAACACACACACATACACACCCAGAGCAGTGGGCAGCCACACCAGAGCACCCGGGGAGCGGTCAGGGGTCAGGTACCTTGCTCAAGGGCACCTCAGCCCAAGGCCACCCCACATCAACCTAACTGCATGTCTTTGGATTGTGGGGGAAACTGGAGCACCCAGAGGAAACCCACGCAGACACAGGGAGAACATGCAAACGCCACACAGAAAGGCCCTTGCCGGCCGCTGGGTTCAAACCCGGAACCTTCTTGCTGTGAGGCGACCGTGCTAACCACTACACCACTGTGCCGCATTTTAATAATTACGTGATAACGTTGAAGAAATTTGCAGAAAACCACCAGGTCGTATTCTCATAAACAAACCAATGCTGACATGGGATTCAGAAGGAGGCGTCCCGCACACGACGTCACGAAAATCAATGTTTGCCGGGAAATCCAAATGCCAAGTTTTTTCAGAGGCGGACCAATGGCTTGATTTCAATTGAATTTTTCTGGTATTGCGCAAGGTAAAAAAAAATTGCACAAAGTGCAAAATGTGACAGATATTTGACCAAAGTTTAATATAAAATAGGAGAATTACATTGACCTTGCTCCTAAATATACCCAAGATGTGCCCTTTAAAATGCCCGACGCTTGTGTTGTTTTGGACTGCTTGAATCAAACAAACTGTGAAACAGATAAAGGTTTCTTCTGGGTTCCCTGTAAATTAATTCCATACCAGTTACATACTGACTTCAAATGTACTCCAGTCCTTCTTTGTTCTGCTGCAACCATAACGCGTTGAGATGTCAGTTATCATCTTCTAGTTAATATTTCGATTGGATTAAGTTTAACTCTTCCTTTAATTGTAACATGAAGTGCAAATAATTGTTGATTTCTTAAGTTTGATTACTTATAGATACTACTATAATGTTCAACAAAACGCAACCAAAGAGTATGGTGCACTGGTTCATGGACTGCTCAATAAGTTATGTGTATGTTTTCATGCAGATTCGTATGGCTATTTTGCACAAAATACTTTTTATACACGATACAAGGCACAAAATGAGTTTGTAAATTTATTTACCTTTAAGGAAAAAAAACAGAGGCTGGAGATGTGTAAGTACAAAGAGTGAAGTTACTTGATGGAAATGACTATGACCATTTAAAGTGATGTTTAAACCTTTGTCCTTTAAATAATGCAGGTTTGAATCCAAAAGTTATTTGACATGGGGGGGAGATCCCAAAACAGTGATGCGAGAGACCTACAGAAAAGAAAGGCATACTAAGGCAGAGAAGGACAAGGAAAGAGATCGAGAAAGTGTCACAGTGAAGATGGTGAAACAGGGGGAGAGAGGGGGTAAGGAGAAAAATTCTGGAAGTGATTGGATAACTGGTAGATTAATTTTTAGTGTAGCACACGTGCACACACACAGAGATAAGGTTCAGTATCACTCAAAGAATGAAGACAACAGTACCAGACTTTAATGAGTTTACTTCCAAAAATATTTATAAAAAAATATAGAAAGTTATATTCACAAAATCCTTGTATATATTGTCTACAAAGCATAAGAAATATATAGAAAAATTGCATATTTCCAATTTCAGACACAAGAGGGCGCTACATAAAATAAAATATAAGATGACTAATTAATGTGCAAGTTTTGAACTTGACAATTTTGTGTAATTATTCACTTTATTTTTATCTGAATTTGTGCAAAACTTCAAGTAGTTGCCACCAAGGGGTTACATAATTCAAAAACTAAGCTCTTTCTGTTGATTGTATTGCGGTCTGGGGAGAGAGAGAAAAAAAACACATTTATCAGGATGTCCTAGCAATCTTTACAAAGATGATGATATAGATTGGGCTCCTACACTGAACTAGATAGATAAGATAATCAAGACAATCCACGTAGAAACAAAAGCAGAGCTCACACATTAAGAGCACATTACATTACATTAAATGGCATTTAACAGACATTATTATACGGAGTGATGTACAGCGAGTGCAAAAGTCAGGTACACAAAGTGCTGAACTTCTAGACAAGAAAGTTCTAGTGCCAACTGAACAAGTGACAGCAATACCTAGTGTAGTATGTTATTGAAATTCCAATACTCAAAAGCCAAGGAAACAAACCAACCATATAAAGTATAACTAAAGAACTCAAAACCGCTAACCCCAGGCTAGACCATACACAGCCTGGGTTGGTCAAGACCAAAACGCAGTTACACTGTGGGCAGGGAAGAAGGGGAGAGGTGCAGCCTGAAGAGGTGAGTCTTCAGTTTGCACTTGAAGGTGGTCAGGCAGTTCAGACCTCAATGGGAAGGTCATTCCACCACCAAGGAACCAGGACAGACAGTAGTTGTGAGCAGGCTGGGCAGGAGAGGAGGAGGGGCCAGGTGACCAGTAGTAGCGGAGCGTAGGGATCTGGCTGGTGTATAGGGGCGGAACAGACTCTGGACATATGCTGGCTCTAACCCCTTGAGAGCCTAGTAAGCTAATACCAATATCTTAAATTTGATGTGAGCTGCAATAGGTAGCAAGTGCAGGTCAGCAAGCAGAGGGGTGACATGGGAAGAATGAGGGAGGTTGTAGACCAGGTGAGCTGCAGCATTCTGGATGAGCTGCAGGGGTCTGATGGCAGAACCTGGAAGGCCAGCAAGGAGAGAGTTGCAGTAGTTCAAGTGGGAGAGGGTCAGTGCTTGGACCAGGAGCTGAGTAGAGTAGGTGGTAAGAAAAGGGCAGATTCTTCAGATGTTGTAGAGGAGGAATCTACATGTCTGGGTCACTGCAGCGATGTTCGCTGAGGAAGAGAGTTCTTTGCACTGGGTGAAGGAGACCTAGAGATGTCTCCCTTGGAGATGACTAGGGTGGAGAGGATGGAGCAGGAATGTAGGTTACCTCTGTCTTGCCTGGGTTGAGCTTCAGGCGATGGTTGTCCATCCCGCTCTGGATGTCACACAGGCAAGCAAAGATGCATGTAGAGATCTGTGTGTCAGAAGGAGGAAAAGAGAGAAACAGTTGGGTGTCATCAGCATAGCAGTGGTAGGATAGACCATGAGCAGAGATGGAGGCGTTCGGGTAGAGGCGAGATGTCAAATTTACCACATCAATCTCCTAAAACCATGGAGATAGAAGGTACCTGTGGCTCTGGCGAGAGTACTTCCAGAAAGGGCAGAGCTGGGACCAGACATAAGTCCAAAAAGTGCAGCCCAATGCACCCCGCTCCCCTGTGAAGACCACCTTTCCCTGTCCCAGAGAGCACAGGTTATCAGATTGCAGGAGAAATTCTGCGATGTGTTCTCACCCCTCCCTGGTCGCATTGACCTCACAGAGCACCACATCGAGACTCCCCAGGGGTGGTGGTGTGCAGCTGCCTGTATCGGCTCCCCGAGCACAAGAAAAATGTGGTTTGGGATGCACTCAAGGTTATGCTTGATATGGGAGTATTTAAGGAGTCACACTGTGACTGGAGCAGCCCGGTGGTCTTGGTTCCCAAAACTGATGGGTTAGCCTGGTTCTTTGTGGACTATCAAAGTCAACACAGTGTCTAAATGTGACACATGTCCGATGCCTCACATTGATTAACTGCTTGATCGGTTAGACGCAGCTCACTTTTATTTGACACTGGATTTGACAAAGGGATATTGGCAGATCCCCTTGACTCCATTATCCCCTGAGAAAATGGCCTTTTCCACTCTGTTTAGGTTCCACCATTTTGTCACCGTTCCTTTTGGGTTGTTTGGGACCCCAGCAACATTTCATCATCTCATGGACCGAATTCTTCATCCCCACAAAGCGTATGCTGCTGCCTATTTAGGCAATAATAATAATAATAATAATAATAATTTATTATTATTATTATTATTATTATTATCTATAGGAATGATTGACAGTGGCATTTACGGTACAACATCTCTGGGCTGTCCTGAAGTCCCTGAGGTGTGCGGGGCTCATAGCAAACCCGAAAAAGTGTTTAATTGTACGGGTGGAAATGCAGTATCTGAGCTTCCACTTGGGTCATGGGCAGGTGCGTCCCCAAATTGAGGCAGCAAGACCTAAGACCAAAAAGGAGCTGAGGCAGTACCTGGGGCTGGCTATTACAGGCGGTTTGTGCCTAACTTTTCGGACGTCACCAGCCCGCTGACTGACCTCACTAAAAACAGGGCACCCAATCTGGTCCAGTGGATGGAACTGTGCGAACAGGCTTTTGTTCAGGTTAAAGTGGTTTTGTGTGGGGGCCCACTGTTGCATTCTCCTGACTTTTCTCTCCCTTTTGTTTTACAGATCAATGCGCTGGACAGAGGGCTGGGGGGTGTTTTGTCCCAGGTGGTGGAGGGGGAGGAGCACCTGGTGCTGTACAGCACCATAGAGAATGAGTGTCTGGTCATCAAATGGGCAGTCCTCACTCTCCAGTACTACCTGCTAGGATGCCCATTCACCCTCTGTTCCAACCATGCCCTGATCCAATGGTTCCACGGCATGCAGGATGCCAATGCACGGATCACTCATTGGTATCTGGCCCTTTAGCCCTTTAATTTTGAGATGGCGCAGATAGTGGTGGCAGATTACCTTTCTAGGAGTCAGCTGCAGACCGGACGGCTCCCCAGCTTGAGTCAGGCGGTGGGGTATGTTGCGGCGAAGGTGTGGACAAGCTTTGGCTATGAACGGCAAGGAGTCAGGTTGAACCAGCAGGTAACATGTGATGAGTTACACCTGTGTCTAATTACTGGTTGTCTATTAATGTGTGTTTCTGTGTGTCTTTCAGATAGCCAGTAATGAGAGAGCTGCAACCTGTGTGTGTGTGTGTGTGTGTGTGTGTGTGTGTGTGTGTGTGTGTGTGTGTGTGTGGAAGTAGTAGTCATTGAAAAGTGAACATTAAAAATAAAAGTGCACCTTGGATTGTAGCGCCTATCTCCAGTTCCTCATTATCGCACCTCAGGGAATTGTTACAATCGCCTTTTCTTTTAATGACTCTGTAAGCTTTTGGGAACAGAGGACAATACTCATTGAAGTTTTGAACATGAAATGTTTTTCCTATTCTTGTTTGGTATATGACTTAAGTTGCTCAACCGTCCAGGGTCTCATTTATCGTATATTGTCCTTCATAATTCGCCACACATTTTCAATAGGAGGCAGGCGGGCTGAGTTTAGCACCTGCACTCTTTTACTACGAAGCCATGCTGTTGGAACGTGCAGAATGTGGCTTGGCATTGTCTTCTTGAAATAAGCAGGGACATCCCTGAAAAAAATGTTGTCTGGATGGCAGCATATATTGCTCCAAAAACGGTGGTGTAGTGGTTAGCATGGTCGCCTCACAGCAAGAAGGTTCTGGGTTCGAACCCAGCAGCTGGTGAAGGCCTTTCTGTGTGGAGTTTGCATGTTCTCCCCATGTCTGTGTGGGTTTCCTCCGGGTGCTCCGGTTTCCCCCACAATCCAAAGACATGCAGTTAGGTTGATGTAGGGCGGCCTTGGGCTGAGGTGCCCTTGAGCAAGGTACCTAACCCCTGAGTGGTCCCCGGGCGCTCTGGTGTGGCTGCCCACTGCTCTGAGTGTGTGTGCCTGTGTTTACTGCTTCAGATGGGTTAAATGCAGAGGATGAATTTCACTGTGCTTGAAGTGTGCATGTGACAAATAAAGGTTTCTTCTTCTTCTAACACACCCCCATATGATCACAAATGCTGCCTTTGAACTTTGTGCTGGTAACAGTCTGGATGGTCTTTCTTTTTCTCTTTAGCCCAATTAACCTGTTTGCCTATGAAATGTTCCAAACGGGTGGTTTTTGAGCATTCTACAACTATCCCAGGCCTTCGTTACCTCTGTCCCAATTTTTTGCAATTGCAGGTATCAAATTCAGAATGAGTGTATATTTACAAAAAACAATAACATTTATCAGTTTAACATTAAATAGCTTGTCTTTGTATTGTAATCAATGGACTGTAGGTTGAAAAGGATTTGCAAATCATTGCATTCTGTTTTGGGTGGTACAGTGGTGTAGTGGTTAGTGCTGTCACCTCACAGCAAGAAGGTCCTGGGTTTGAGGCCGGCGATGGCCTTTCTGTGCGGAGTTTGCATGTTCTCCCTGTGTCCACGTGGGTTTCCTCCGGGTGCTCCGGTTTCCCCCACAGTCCAAAGACATGCAGGTTAGGCTAATTGGTGGCTCTAAATTGACCGTAGGTGTGAATGTGAGTGTGAACGGTTGTTTGTCTCTGTGTCAGCCCTGCGATAACCTGGCGACTTGTCCAGGGTGTACCCTGTCTCTCACCCATAGTCAGCTGGGATAGGCTCCAGCTTGCCTGCGACCCTGTAGAACAGGATAAGCGGCTACAGATAATCCATGGATGGATACATTCTGGGGTTTTTTACACAGCATCCCGTCTTTTTTGAAATCGGGGTTTTACTAAAAGAGCAGAAACGGTAATAAATAAAGTCAACATATGGTGTGATGACCCTTTGCTTAAAAAAAAAGTAGTCTCAGGTACAATTTGTGCAGTTTTATAAGTTTGTCACAGCTATTATACATGTCATTACTGAAGAGGGTGGAGCTGAAAGAATTCATTAAATTTTCAGATAATGCAAGGGTCATGAGCTAACATTTTTAAAAACAATGAGAGGTTTTTATTTTGAACAGCAGGTCATAAACTGATCAAGTGACATTAATATTAAAAAGCTTTTTAAAAAATGTAAAATAATTTCTTTGATGTGTATGCCCAGTCACGGTTTTTGTCTCAATACTTCCTTAAACCATTTTTCAGCAACAATGTCCGATTTACTTTGATTTCGTTGAACGTAGGCCTAGGTTAAATATTTAGGTTTATTGTTTATACTGTTTTTTTTCTTCTGTGAAACAGAAAATCTTCTGTACAGGAACCATGTTGCCTGCAATATTTTTATCTGACCACTGAAATATGAATAAAATACTTGTTACAGTCTTGCAAATGTGGGACTGTTTCATGGCTGCATGTATGTCAGACCAACAGATGGCGCTTTATGAATGATAATCTAATTGTACTGTAGTTTGGTTGCATCCACATATTTTTATGCTGATTTTGAACTGTACTGTGAAAATGAACTTGCACAGGTAGCTGGTATGAATGTGCTAGCAGGGCAAAGCCCCTGTCATTTTAAAAGATTAAAATAAAAAGGCATCAGTGTAAGATTTAATTTTTTTTCATCCACTTCAGATTAATTGCTGTTAATAAATGTCTTAAAGTGATCCATTCATTATCTCTAGCCACTTATCCTGTTCTACAGGGTCGCAGGCAAGCTGGAGCCTATCCCAGCTGACTACGGGCGAAAGGCGGGGTACACCCTGGACAAGTCGCCAGGTCATCACAGGGCTGACACATAGACACAGACAACCATTCACACTCACATTCACACCTACGGTCAATTTAGAGCCACCAATTAGCCTAACCTGCATGTCTTTGGACTGTGGGAGAAACCGGAGGAAACCCACACAGACAACATACAAACTCCACACAGAAAGGCCCTCGCCGGCCGCTGGGCTCGAACCCAGGACTTTCTTGCTGTGAGGCGACACTACACCACCGTCTTAAAGTGGTGGTGGATTATTATTACTATTTTTTAAAAATAATTTATGTGGAATCAAGCACAACAGTACCACCAGTGGAAAATCCACAGAATGGTATGAAGTGGCGATGGGGCTGATTTCTTTCTAGCTTAGACTGACTGTAGATTCATGCAGGCTTTCAGTGACAGAGGTGTAAAGAAATTAAACAAAGTGAAATACTCCCTAGATTTTGATTTGCATTTGGGCTAATATACTTCAGTCCATGTCACTAACACACCCTGAGCATATCATAAGCAGAAAGTGTAGGTGAAACCCATTCATGGGGGAACATTAATGAAGTAGATTATTTAGTCTATCATTCTTTTCCCTACAGGGCGGCACAGTGGTGTAGTGGTTAGCGCTGTCGCCTCACAGCAAGAAGGTCCGGGTTCGAGCCCAACGGCCGGCGAGGGCCTTTCTGTGGGGAGTTTGCATGTTCTCCCCGTGTCCACGTGGGTTTCCTCCGGGTGCTCCAGTTTCTCCCACAGTCCAAAGACATGCAGGTTAGGTTAACTGGTGACTCTAAATTGACCGTAGGTGTGAATGTGAGTGTGAATGGTTGTCTGTGTCTATGTGTCAGCCCTGTGATGACCTGGCGACTTGTCCAGGGTGTACCCCGCCTTTCGCCCGTAGTCAGCTGGGATAGGCTCCTGCGACCCTGTAGAACAGGATAAAGCGGCTAGAGATAATGAGATGAGATAATAATAATAATCCATCCATCCATTTTCTTCTGCTTATCCAAAGTTAGGTTGCAGTAGCAGCAGGCTAAGCAGGGTATTCCAGGCATCTCTCTCCCCAGCAACACTTTCCAGTTCCTCCTGGGGGAGCTCAAGGTGCTCCCCGGCTAGATGAGATACATAACCACCTCAGCTGACTCCTTTCGACATGAAGGAGCAGCGGCTCTACTCTGAGCTCCCTCCGTATGTCTGAGCTCCTCACCCTATCTCTAAGTGTGAGCCCAACCACCCTTTGGAGAAAGCTCATTTCAACCGTCTGTATCCGCAATCTTATCCTTTCAGTCACTACCCTAATAATAATAATAATAATAAGTAGAAGTAATAGTAGTAGTAGTAGTATCATGGATGTAGCTGCCTGGTTCTCTTTAAGTTAGTGTCTGTGTGTAATACTTTGCCTATCAGGATCTCATGATCTAGCCTACTGCATTGCTCAGCCCTAATTGTTTCACTGTTACGCTGTTGATAGATATTCCATTTTAGTCTGCCCATATGTTATGCTGTCACTGAAAACTTGGGCCTTAATATAAAAAAAATATGTATGTAACACATATTGTTTATCTAATTAACATGTAAAAATCTGAGTATCAGGGCACATAATAATAATAATAATAATAATAATAATAATAATAGTTTTGATGCTTACAACCAGAAACAAAAGTCAAAACAGATCTCCACACAATGCCCACTTTATTTGAATTATTCATATGATAGTAAGATGAAGTAATATAGGGAAGTTGAGCTGAACCTACACAATCTTTGGGTTCTATTTACATAAACAGCAACGTACAGTAAATGAGAAGGAACAAACTATTAGTCTATTCTGCAAAATTTATAAATGTATAAATGTCTCACCTTATACTGTGCTTTATCCTACACTATCCAGAAATATTGGGATATTCTTTAGATGGAGAAATATTAAAGTTTATATACTCTATGTAAAATTGGTTCTGTGACTAAATGGAGGACTCCCAGGATAAAACAAAATTCAGGAACAAATTTAAATCACCGTGAGTCAAAATTGTATTTTTTTTTTTAAAACTGTGCTTGCTTAAGCACAAACCTACATGCATGTCCTGTGCTCACTCTAGGACCCAAATTGTTTTAGCGAAAAGTGCTAAAGACTCAAATTTTTCTTTAGCAATTTGCAATTTCGCTTAGCAAGAAATGCTAAAAGAACAATTTTCTTTTTAGCAAAGTAATTTTTTTTTAGCAAGATATGTTATACTTCTAAATGTTTCTTGCACTGACATAATATTGAAAAATGAATTGTTATTGTAGTTTGTTGGTGTTTCAATAGTGTTTGCAAGCTTGTTTCCTGCCTTTGTCTTTCCATGTTCTTGATTTATGTTCATAGCATGCTTATTTATTCTTGAATCCTCTTATTTTGATCATTTCATCAACTGTATATATGTAATGAAATTGTGTGTTTAATTTAACCCGCTTAATCTGGTTTACGGAGTCCATATTTTTCATTATAATTATATCTAACATCTGGTGTGATGTGCTTTGCATTCTTTGCTATCTATGCACCTTTTAGCCCTTAGTCACCCTCTGTAGTATGCTGACTGGCCTGTGTGGGTATGCGTGTGTGTGTATAATTGGGATCCATGTGTGTGTGTGTGTGTGTGTGTGTTTAGGGGGAGGGGGGTGTCTTTATGGGTAGGATGAAGGGAGCTCAGGGAGTTAAAATCAATGGTTGTTTCTTATAAATTAATCTCATAACCCAAATATAATGATATTCACCATTAATTTCTCAAATGAAACACTTGCAGTCAAAACTTTGAACCATGTGCGTCAAAACGCTCTGAAAACAAGGTACACTTGGTCGATATATCCTGGTTCATCTGTGAGTTCTTCCAAAGTTCTGTCAGGGTTGACATTATGTAGAAAATACGTCTTTAGAATGTTATATCGTGTTTTTATCCCTAACTGAGAAAGCTAACAGAATATTCTAATATGTTATCTCACTTTTTAGATAAGTTTTTGTCATACGTAAAGTCGGATAATTTATTTTAAACAAACCTCGCTATAATCTTGTTCACTAATGAGCGGGAATTGGCGACATTATCAGCGCAACTCGGAAATCGATCATTTTATATGTAAGGTCCGATGCTATTGGAAGACGTAATTTGCGGTCAACCAATAAGAAGCTTCAAAACTCGGGGGCGTTGGTTATAAATCAAAACATCAAAGATGGACACGAAAGGCAGGGCCTGAATTTCATTTTTCAGAATGAGGGGGAATTCCCTAGTCTGGCTAACGCGACTTCAAAGCTCTGCGAGCATTTGGTCTGGCAAAGATATTAAGCCCAACCGTTTCCCAAAGTGCGTGTTTGACCCGCCTCCCTGAAATGCCTCAGTTTGCTACTGGTCGAAGCCAGAAAAGGCTGTGACGAAGCTTAAACCAATCACATCACTCTTTCCTCTGACGTATGTGACGCGACGGGGCTAACTGGTAGATTAAACTCTTACCGAAGTCGGTCGGGAGCAAGGCGAAAACGTCCTTCCTTTCAATAAATACCTCCAGGGCTGCTCTTTGCTCTGTTTTCAATGAGAACTTGCTCCATGTTCGTAATGTTTCTAGTGAATGAAGCGCTTCCGGCATAGATTCTGTTAACAATCTATGGCTTCCGGTTGCAGTTCTACTACGTCACTGCCTTGAACACGCCTCTACCCAGGGCCGTTGGAGATGCTCAAAGCTGATTGGCTCCCGATTTTTCGGGAGCTTGGAAGAGCTGTAGATAGCTTGCCTGGCCAGACTAAGCTCGCAACAGGCCCTCGTGTTGCGTCACGCTTAGGATGGGCGGGCCCAGGCTAGGAATTCCCCCCCTCAGTGACTCAAATGGGGGGGATTTACACAGTTTGGGGGGGATTTATACAGTTTGTGGGGAACGCTACTTGTGGGCTTAAATAGCTTAGGTCTTTACCTTCTGCCACTACTCAGATTGAAGATCTCTACAGTATGTAACCTTTTGTCACCATTTGAGGTATCCTTTTTAGTAGACTTTTCATTTTGATATCTCCAAATTTGGATAGCACTGTCAGACAAAGGCCGGGTGGATAAATGTAAGTATTATTCCCACCAGCCGTCTAAGATATGGACTGTTCAGTTTCGGGTGGAGGGTAGAAAACCACCACAAAATGAAAGAGATCCTTTACAGCATGACATTGCTGACTGACTGTATTATGCCATCAAACACCAATAGCCTTTTTCTAGCAGTGCGAGTAAGGCTCTAGGAAGAGTTTGGAAGGTTGTGTGCCTTTTAGTTAAGCTAATTTTACAACCTCCTTAGTGTTGCTTTACACAGCTGCTTCTTCCTCATCTTCATGCACTATTCTTTAAGTGTCACTGCTTCGTTTAATTATAAAAAAGAAAAAAATCAGTCTGTTCTTAATAGCACTCAATGAATTTATTGACACAACAAGTCTAACTTAAAAGAACTTAAACCAGTCTGCTGACTTTTCAGGATTCTCTTAACTATGTTTGTGGTATTTGTCTCTTCTTTTAGTGACCATCTCTTTAATCAGTGACCTTTGTTTTTTCCTTTTTTATAACATTTTTATATCATCTTTTTTATCAACTTTTATATCATTTTTCTATTCTCATGTTTGATCTGATCATCCCTGTCCTCTGTTTAATGTCTACAGTTAAAATAAGAAAACACTATCAAACTGTTCTTAACACTGAATGCATTTACAAACTTTGTTTCAGTCCACATATAGAACAGGACAACAGTCTTTGTTGACTTTTCAGGATTCTCTTATACCATATAGCCCTGTCTCCTGTGTCATATGCCAGAAAAAAATCAAATTGTTCTCAACACTGAACAATTCATCTTTGCTGAGTGCAGGATTCTTGTATATATGTAGTCTTTCCTACTCTTTCTCCTAGTGGTCATCCCTTTTGTCAGCATCAGTGTCCTTTGCTTTTCCTTGTAAATACTTTTTTCTTATAGCCATGCTCTGATCTAATCCCCTTCGCAACATCGACGTTAATGTTAGCTGTCTCGTCCTGTGTATTCTCAACGGTATCACTCACACTGCTATTACCACCATCGGATTCATGAGTTTTCCTCTTAGCAGGGGAAACTTCTGCCACTGCACTTGTACATTTTAGCCAGCGGTCCATGTGTTTTACAGCGAAAGTCCGAGAGAGAAAGAGTGCGCACGCTGTATCTGTGTGTGTGTGAACTGTCTGTGTCTGCTGTTTTTTTTCTGAGTAGGCTACGGGGGGAGAGGGGGTCAGTCAGTAAAAGGAGGGCTCAATTCAAGTAACCTTGAGAACAGAAGGTAGTCGCGCATTCACACTGATCCATTATTAGATTGACGTTGTCAGGTAATACAGTAATGTGTGCGGGAATCTCTCGCATTAGAATCGTTAAAGGTGCGGGAATTTAAAAAAACATGCGCGATACCCGCAATCCGGCGCCCAAATTCAGGCCCTGAAAGGTACTGTTTATCTTGAGAAATTGCAATTGTTTGATGGATTTTGCTTAAACTTTAAATGACTTTCGCATAAAATGCGAATACAGATGATTTTCTTTTCGCAAATTGGAATAAAACTTCGCAATTTGCGGACGTGCGAGCGGCTAGCGTGAGCCCAGATGTCCCATGCCATCCAAGCATGTCATGCAATAAGGCAGTGCGTCATGCAGAAAGACAAGCTCTAGGGTGATATGGTTTTCTCCCACCTTCTCAGAAATGTACCCATAGGTGGACTGCGTTCCCAGGACAAGCTCTGGATATGACGCAACCCTGACGGTGAAAGAAAATGAATGTTTTAGAGTTTTTGTCTGTTGGTGTTGGGTTTTGGTTTTGTCTTTCGTTTTTCCTTTCCTAGAAAAACTGTAGTTTCCCTGTAAACAAATATGGACCATGAGAGTGAGTATAAATAATGTCACATGCTATGACAATGGGATGTCTGATTGGTATATTTTACAGTGATGTTTCAGACTGGTTACCTTTGAAATGATACTCACTGGCCACTTTATTAGGTATACCCATACGTCTGGTGTTTTATGCAGTTCTCTAATCAGCCAGTCCCTTGACAGCAGCACAGTGCATAAAATCATGCAGATACAGATCAAGAGCTTCAGTTAATGCTCACTTCAAACATCAGAATGGGAAAAACTATGATCTCTGTGGGCGGCACGGTGGTGTAGTGGTTAGCACTGTCGCCTCACGGTCCGGGTTCGAGCCCCGTGGCCGGCGAGGGCCTTTCTGTATGGAGTTTGCATGTTCTCCCCGTGTCTGCGTGGGTTTCCTCCGGGTGCTCCGGTTTCCCCCACAGTCCAAAGACATGCAGGTTAGGTTAACTGGTGACTCTAAATTGACTGTAGGTGTGAATGTGAGTGTGAATGGTTGTCTGTGTCTATGTGTCAGCCCTGTGATGACCTGGCGACTTGTCCAGGGTGTACCCCGCCTTTCGCCCGTAGTCAGCTGGGATAGGCTCCAGCTTGCCTGCGACCCTGTAGAAGGATAAAGCGGCTAGAGATAATGAGATGAGATGAGATGAGATGATCTCTGTGACTTTCACTGTGGCATGGGTGTTGGTGCCCAATAGACTGGTTTGAGGATTTCAGAAACTGCTGATCTCCTGGGGGTTTTACACACAACAGTCTCCAGAGTTTACACAGAATGGTGCAGAAAAAAAATACAAAAAACAATGAGTGAACGACAGTTCTGTGGGTGGAAGCACCTTGTTGATAAGAGAGGTCAGATGAAAATGGTCAGATTGGTTTGAGCTGCCAGGAAGGATATAGCAACTCTTTACAACAGAAAAGTGAGCAGAAAAGCATCTCATTGTGCAACAGCAGAAGACCACATTGGGTTCCAGTCCTGCCAGCCAAGAATAGGAATCTTAGACTCAAGAATATGTTCCTATTAAAGTGGCCTGTGACTGTATATATATTTTAACTTAAGTTTTCTTACCCCTTAATCCAATTATTTAAAAAAAAAACAAACAGCAGATGAATATATTTGAGTTTAAGTGAGGGAAATTTTGGCAATGAGTTAGCAAATTCCTTGTACATTTTCTATCCATTCCTTGTACATTTTATTTGTACAACACTTGTTATTACCTGTTACCAGCCACTCAACTACTGGATATAATAAACATATAAACTCCACCTTGTATTTTCCACTATTTCATCTGTCCCTGTATCTGGTTTAAGGGCAGATAAGCACGATCATCAGAAGGAGAGAGGAAGGTGATACCAGTGTTCCCATTTTATAAGAATGCATTTGACAATATCCATCCATTATCTGTAGCCGTTTATTCTGTTCTACAGGGTCGCAGGCAAGCTGGAGTCTACCCCAGCTGACTACGGGCGAAAGGCGGGGTACACCCTGGACAAGTTGCCAGGTCATCACAGGGCTGACACATAGACACAGACAACCATTCACACTCACATTCACACCTACGGTCAATTTAGAGCCACCAATTAGCCTAACCTGCATGTCTTTGGACTGTGGGGGAAACCGGAACGCCCGGAGGAAACCCATGCGGACACGGGGAGAACATGCAAACTCCACACAGAAAGGCCCTCGCCGGCCACGGGGCTTGAACCCGGACCTTCTTGCCAGAAACAATATCACATATGTATAAATTATTCAAAACAAAACATTACAATATTTCACGGCGGCACGGTGGTGTAGTGGTTAGCGCTGTCACCTCACAGCAAGAAGGTCCTGGGTTCGAGCCCCGTGGCCGGCGAGGGCCTTTCTGTGCGGAGTTTGCATGTTCTCCCCGTGTCCACGTGGGTTTCCTCCGGGTGCTCCGGTTTCCCCCACAGTCCAAAGACATGCAGGTTAGGTTAACTGGTGACTCTAAATTGACCGTAGGTGTGAATGTGAGTGTGAATGTTTGTCTGTGTCTATGTGTCAGCCCTGTGATGACCTGGCGACTTGTCCAGGGTGTACCCCGCCTTTCGCCCGTAGTCAGCTGGGATAGGCTCCAGCTTGCCTGCGACCCTGTAGAAGGATAAAGCAGCTAGAGATAATGAGATGAGATGAGACAATATTTCACCAAAAGAATTGATATAGTGAAGCTATTTCTTTAGGCTTCGTAATGATGCGTATACTGTATATATGGGAATGTTTAGAATCAGAGTCCTTCAATCAGATTACTCCCAGTCCTAAAATTAAAGTCTTCAAACGTCCAAACAGATATTCAGTGAAGATTTGTTGCTGACGATTTAATTTGAATCTGCAGACTGCAAACCCGTTGAGTTAGAGTAGGAATATAAATGGGATAAAATGCTTGATGACAGTGAGAATTATCTGTGGCACACCAGTGAATATGAAGAAATGAGTCTTCACTCGGGTGGTGTAGTGGTTAGCACTGTCACCTCACAGAAAGAAGGTTCTGGGTTCGAGACCAGTGGCCAACAGGGGTCTTTTTGTGTGGAGGTTGCATGTTCTCCCCGTGTCCGCATGGGTTTCCTCCGGGCGCTCCGGTTTCCTTCACAGTCCAAAGACATGCAGGTTAGGCTAATCGGTGGCTCTAAATTGACTGTAGGTGTGAATGCGAGTGTGAATGGTTGCTTGTCTCTGTGTCAGCCCTGTGATGATCTGGCGACTTGTCTTGTCCAGGGTGTACCCCGCCTCTCGCCCACAGTCAGCTGGAATAGGCTCCAGTTTGCCCACGACCCTGCACAGGATAAGTGTTTATGGATAATGGATGGATGGAGTCTTCACTCAAATGATCATGGAAAGAAAGAACCGTCATTTTAACAACATGGTGCAAAGCGGTACACATTCCAATGAATGACACCAGACATGCTGAAATCTGATACAAATGTGTGTCATTTATTATTTCAAGAAGAACATTTACAGATTGACAGTAGAATGAACAGAAAATATACTTTATGTAAACTATGAGTTAGGCATTTAAAATTTTTTTTTTTACAAATATTACATATTCAAAGCTGTCGACTTATGACTTATAATCTTATTTGAGGGCTCAAAATGCATATATAATATCATACCACCATATCATTCTATCCTTTTTCAAAAAAAAAATCCAAATGTTATCAATTTTGCAACTAATGGTCAATAGACAGAACATATTTAGTTTTCTAATTGTTCATTTTTATCAATATATGTGATGTAAAATAGAATCTAATCATTTGTACACATTTCTTATATCACCTCTAGCTCTGTGATACTGAGCGAAATATATGGGCTCTTTCTACGAGAGAAAACAAAGAGCTATTGATCCAACGTTTCAAATTTCAGTGATATATGTATAAGACTTAAGATTTCTGAAACAAAATCCCGTTCACGTGAACCATGTCCGATCGGTCTATTTACAGTAGCCATAGGCTCCAACATTACATACCATAGAAGAAGCAAAGACAGGCTCACAGGCTTGTCCACACAACCCCTTACATTTTTGGCCACTTGACCAGTTCAGTAAAACTGAAAGGGAGGGGGAAATACAGAGCACTTTAAACTGCAAACGGTATTACATCACACCAACACCGAATAAGGAGTCCAAACCCTCACTTTCACACCCACCCTTATCGTGGAAGTTTTATACCTCTGCGTTTCGCAGGTAATTTGTTGTTGGTCAGGTTCAATGCCCGAACTGATAAATCACATCAGTTTTTCATTGGCTAATCAGACACAAGGTACGCCACCACTCTTGCTGGAGCCGTTGGGGGTTAGGTGCCTTGCTCAAGGGCACTTAAGCCAGTCCTGCTGGTCTAAGGAATCGAACCAGCAACCTTTTGGTCCCAAAGCTGTTTCTCTAACCATTGCAGGTAATTTACTCTAAGGAAAATAAAAAAAAACTCAGAAATCGACTGTACAAATGTGCTGAAGTAAGCATGAGGAACTACTACTTGAATAGACACAGTACACTTATTTGAGAAGAAATTTGACAACATGACCAAGAACAACTCGGACGGCTGATTTTCAGACACCGATTAGGACCTGTTCTACACCAAAGACTTGAGTGGTCAACCCCTATTGGCTGTCAAGGCAAAAATATACAGGCATGAAAAACCTCACTGTTCTTCTTCTTGTTCTGGTGATGATAGACGAGCAGCTCCTGTGATTGTTAAAATAAAAATAAAATTTACTCATCTGCTGTAATACTGAGAACTTCATTTAAAAAAGAATGCTCCATAAAATGCCCTTACACACGTGATTTACAAAATGACACAATCGTGTAGAAAAAAAAGACAAAATAAAAGTGAAAGCAATTTGACTACAAAAAATAAAGGCAAATAAATACCCAGTGTATTTTTTAGTGAAAATACAAAATATTACAAAAATAAACAAACAAACAAATAAACAAAAAATAAAATAAAATAAAATGGTACTTATTTTACTCATCAGACTCTTCATCTGGCAGTGACCTAATTTCAACTCCAACTCATCAGGCAGGTGAGAAAAAGTATAAATAACAATACATTAATAAATAAAAAATGTGGTTAGTACAAAAGACATAGAAAAGATGTTTCATTTAAATTGGATTACTGCTTGTTTATATTTTACAAAGAGTACTCTTAAAAAAAAAAAAAAGAACAGTCCTTCATCCCCTAGATGGAACTGGTTCACTTAAACTGCTCTGGAATGTGTGAGATTTGGGAGTGCATGCTTGTGGGTGGGCTGGAGATGCCCTCAGACCAGTCAGACATGTTGGAGTGGGGCGAAGAGCTGGACCATTGGTCAGGTGAGCCAGGTGATGGTGTAAGGAAAGGATGATCAGGCACCTGAAGCTGGTGGTTGGGTGTGTTGGTGTCCATGCCACCCGAATAGCTGTGCTGTGAAGGGGGCGTGAGGAACTGCGTGCTGGCCATGCCGGGAGCAAGCGTCTGAGCATTGAGGAGCTGTGTCTCCTGAGGGAGGATTGTGTGGATGGGGACGCTGCTCCCTGTGCTTTGCTGTTGCTCGTTGCTGATGAAGTTTTGGCTGCTGCTCAGGTTTTGATTTGGGTTTGAGTTCTGGTGCTGAAGCTGGATGTTGGGTTGCTGCTGCAGGTTGGATTGCATTTGCTGGGGCTGTAGGATGTGTGGCTGTGCGGCGAGGTGGGCATTAGTCAAACCCTGGTAGTTCATCATTTGTGGCAGCGCGTTGGCAGGAACACCGTTGTGAAGTGACGTCATCAAAGTGTGCTGGTTGGGTTGGCAAATGCCACCCTGGCCCGGGATGTTCCTCATGGCTCCAAACTGACCCTGCTGACTCAGGCTAGTGTGCATCCTGTTCAGCCAATCACACTGACCATTCATAGCTGCTGAGCCATTTGATCCACCTACTGGCAAGTGTGTTAGACGTGGAGGCAAGGGATCAAACTGCAAGCGTGCCAGCTCCTGCTTACCAGCCATGCTCAGGTGGTTAACTCCCACATGACCATCGGGAACAGCCTGCAGGTGGTTTAGTGGCACAGAGGTAGACTGCTGGAAGGGCGAGGGCATCAGAGGCGGCGAGGCAACATCTGAAATGTAGCCGTGAGGCGACTCGAGGGAATCAACAGGCGAGAGCACAGCTGAACTGTCTAACAAGCTCCCTTTACCATCCTGCGGCTTCTTTTTCTTGGCCTTCAGGTCTTTAGCATCCTTGCATGCGATGCCCTTGGCACCAGGCTTTCTGGCTTTCTTGCCCTGGATGGAGGACTTCATGCCATTCAGGTAGGCATTGGGCGAGCACAGAGGAGGTGAGAGTGTGGAACTCATGGGAGCGCTGGGCATAGGTGGGCTGCGCACCAGGTTGTACTCATCCATGAGGCGCACAATGTCATGGTGCATGCGTTCCTGAGCAATGTCACGTGGCAGCCGGTCCATGTGGTCAGTGATCTCGCGGTTGGCGAAGTGGTCCAGCAGCACTTTGGCTGTCTCATAGCTACCTTCCCTGGCTGCCAGAAACAGAGGCGTTTCTTCCTGTAGTGTGAGAGGAACTCATGTTAAGACAACCTCACCATTTACTTCCTATTTACACTGATGTGCAGTCTTAATGCGCTTACACTACCGTTCAAAAGTTTGGGGTCACTTTGAAATGTCCTTATTTTTGAAAGAAAAGCACTGTTCTTTTCAATGAAGATCACTTTAAACTAATCAGAAATACACTCTATACATTGCTAATGTGGTAAATGACTATTCTAGCTAAATTCTACTAAATGTCTAGTTTTGGGTGCAATATCTCCATAGGTGTATAGAGGCCCATTTCCAGCAACTCTCACTCCAGTGTTCTAATGGTACAATGTGTTTGCTCATTGCCTCAGAAGGCTAATGGATGATTAGAAAACCCTTGTACAATCATGTTAGCACAGCTGAAAACAGTTGAGCTCTTTAGAGAAGCTATAAAACTGACCTTCCTTTGAGCAGATTGAGTTTCTGGAGCATCACATTTGTGGGGTCGATTAAATGCTCAACATGGCCAGAAAAATGTCTTGACTATATTTTCTATTCATTTTACAACTTATGGTGGGAAATAAAAGTGTGACTTTTCATGGAAAACACAAAATTGTCTGGGTGACCCCAAACTTTTGAACGGTAGTGTATCTCCACTTAGTAAATAATGCAAATACTTCGTTAAGTGATTAGAACTATACTTCAGCGCCTTCGTAGTAGCAACTGGCACTTTGTTTAATTATGGATTTGCAGCTTCAATACAGTTTAAAAAGACATGGATTACTATTAACTCTATACATTGTAGTGCATTTATCTAAAATTTGTTGCACCTTGTTGTTCTGCATGTCTTTATTGGCTCCATTCTTAAGCAGTACCACAGCTGCATCCACATTGTTCACAGCAGCAGCCCAGTGCAGTGCGGATTTTCCTGGTGCATGAAGATATAAACAAATCTTAATCTCTTTTCTTAACATTTCAGGGTTCTCACTCAGCAAGCACAATGGTGAGAGAAAAAAAAACACACACTCAGTCTGAGCAGAGCTGACCTCTTTTACACAGCGATGGTGATAAGAATGTCATTAAGCATTACCAAAGTCATCGATGGCATTGATGTCAGCGTGGCAGTTGATTAGTTCCTCCACCATGCCTTCTACGGCTAGTCTGGCTGCTAGGATCAGAGGAGTAGTGCCATCATGCATGCGGGCATCGAGATCTGTAGCACGGTTCCGTATCAAAATCTGCAACAAGGATTTATTAGTAGAAATGAAATTAAGATGAAATCAAAATGGGGACAAATGTTTCAACAAAGATGATCAGTCAGAATAACTAGCTGATTTGCTTCCTTTTAAGGGGCAAGTGGAACAAAATGCCCCCACTGCATAACGGAGCAACTGGTTTTGCCGTTTAATTTATGACCCAGCTCTAGGTTTCAGTTTCAGAAATACCTGTTAACCGCCACTTTTATAACAACAAGCTGTTTGGAGGAGGTACAAAAGGTTGCATCCGAATACCAAAAACAAAACTCATTGTACATGTTTACGGTAAATGAGACCTAAATCAAATGTTTTGGTCATGTACACAATCAGCATGTTTGCTGTCAAAAGAGGACAGCGTACAACACTTGATAATGACTGTACAATATGGAGGTGGATCATTAATGCTTTGGGGCTGTTTTATGGCTCTGGTGAAGATTGTTAGCATCATGATGTCTGCTCAGTACCAGGATATTTCCAGACCAGAGCCTGATTGCCTCTGCCAGGAGGTTTAGACTTAACCATAGATAGAGTTCATAAGTCAAACCTACACTACTGTTCAAAAGTTTGGGGTCGCTTTGAAATGTCCGTATTTTTGAAAGAAAAGCACTGTTCTTTTCAATGAAGATCACTTTAAACTAATCAGAAATCCACTCTATACATTGCTAATGTGGTAAATGACTATTCTAGCTGCAAATGTCTGGTTTTTGGTGCAATATCTCCATAGGTGTATAGAGGCCCATTTCCAGCAACTCTCACTCCAGTGTTCTAATGGTACAATGTGTTTGCTCATTGCCTCAGAAGGCTAATGGATGATTAGAAAACCCTTGTACAATCATGTTAGCACAGCTGAAAACAGTTGAGCTCTTTAGAGAAGCTATAAAACTGACCTTCCTTTGAGCAGATTGAGTTTCTGGAGCATCACATTTGTGGGGTCGATTAAATGCTCAAAATGGCCAGAAAAAGGTCTTGACTATATTTTCTATTCGTTTTACAACTTATGGCGGTAAATAAAAGTGTGACTTTTCATGGAAAACACAAAATTGTCTGGGTGACCCCAAACTTTTGAACGGTAGTGTACTTTCAAATTCAACACAGAAATGATCACACACCTGGAAGACCCCTTGTGCATCTGAAGCCACAGCAGCATGCAGTGGAGTTCGGCCCATGTTGTCTTGGATGTTGGCATCTGCGCTGGCCTCCAGCAGTCTCTTAGCAGCATCAGAGCGGGCATAGCGGGCAGCCAGGTGCAGGGCAGTCTCACCTGTGCGGTCCGTTTGATTGTGCAAGTTAGCACCCTGGTAGATGAAGTCATTTATGACATTAGCAGAGGCGTCCTCCTCTTCCTCGCTGTTGCCAGTTTCCAAGCCTCCTCCACTACAGGAGGCGATCATTAAAGGAGTGAATCCATCTTTACACGGGAGAAAGAGAACAAGGAAGAAACTACGCATCAGTATCAACCCAACCTGTGCCATCAAATCATTGTCTGAACATTATAGTTTTAAGATTAGTATGTATGTCAAGTTTCCTGGGTGTTTGGCAAACATTTTTACGTAACATTATGTAAACATTCCTACAATATTACGCTGACATTTTTAAACTATGGTGACCCAAACCGAAAAATGTGTTTTGAAAACAGGGAATGTTATTTATGAAATGTCACAACCCAACCAGCGGAAGACTAACTTAATATTCTAACGCTAATATTCTCTGTTTAATTCAGTGACCATACAGAACAGCAATGACAGTTCACCAATCTAAGCTGAGTAACAGATAGCACCACGATACCAAGCTCAAACAAAGTCAAAGAGAAATATTACCAAAACCCTCACTCATGTCCTCAGCTAACAGTGAGATATAAGAACCTCTAAGAGGCAGTCTGAGGGCATAGCCTACTCCCATCATTCTTCAAAGTGACGGAAAGATTACGCCACAGTAACAAACAAATCGAAAGCGGATTTCACGTGTTTGCCTCTGCCAATCATCCCCAGATCTCTCAGATAACGGATTCTAATCAAGCGCTCGTTTTTTTTTTTTTTTTCCTTTTTCCCTGCTGAGCTTAAGGGAGTGGGCTAGGCTTTTGAAAACTTCATGGCTGGTATAAGTGAGCATTATCATCTCTAAGAAGAGGCTTGACACATTGTCTTCAACAGGGCCTTCTTTTCTTCAAAAGAACAGCTATTCCCAGATCTATCCTGATTTTGTCAATTCTAGCACATTGATTTAAAGAGTAAAGAGGGGGAAGAAAAAAAAAAGAAAAGATGCTTGCAAAATGCCCACGGACTTTAATTTTTCATCATTCTTTCAGGATTTTTGATGGGGTTTTTATTGAAACAAATAGTGAGTTTGATCGAGTTTCTGTTTAATTGGCACGTGTAAAGAGATACCAGGCATCATGAAGGGAGCGAGGGGTTTTCTTGAGCACACTCCCCAAGGTTTAGAGCTTTCAGTGAGTCTTTGAAGTTGATCTCTCCTCCCAATGGGCCCTGTATATTAAAGCCACTGTGATTGATTTTTTAAGAATGCTTCGGTCTTAAAAACTGTCTTTTTATATCCTGATAGCAGCACTAAAATAGCTACTCTGAGAAAACATCCCTGTGATCAGCAAATGAAAATTTCAACACGACCAGTTGCATTATCCAATCAGGCAACTGTTTTACAAGGACGCCGTTCTCTCGGCCTATCAGGAAGCAAACAGCTGGCTTGAAGGAGCAGGAGATAATGAGGATGCCAACAAACGAGGATGGGCTTACACGACAAAACAGCTTAGGAAAATAAAGCGTTCAAAAAAAAGGAGCATACAAGCATGGGCGCCGCCAGGGGGGGAAAGGTTAGAACAATTCTAGGGGCCCAGCACTGCCATGGGGCCCTTTAAGGGGCTGATAATATGCTTTTAATGATTTTAATAAGACTTTTGAAATAACAACTATGCAATATTCCATCTGGTAAAATGAGCTAATTGAACAAGGTTGTCTATTTCTTGAGTTCTTCAACATATTGTCATTTAACCCTCCCCCTTTTGCGAAATGGTACGGTCCAGTTCTGGTAGAAGCGCGATGCGTTAAATCTGTGTGCTGATCAGTGCAACGCTACTTGCTGCTGTGTCGCGGTGCAGCAGCCAGCCAGCCAGCAGTGGAGTGCGTACAGTCCATGATCGCTAAATATGAAGAGTGGCTGGCAAAAACGTAAAGAAAGGCAGCTGAAAGCTGAGAGGGACCGGAGAGGCAGGCAACTGGTCACTCAGTTTTTCCCAAAGAAAGGTAGCTAATCGCTCACATGTGTGTTCAAAATATTAGCGAATGGTAAATGAACAGTATGAACGTGGTTGGATTAGCCTATCAAGAGAACACTTTTACAGTTTGTACAGTGACATTTTTTCCATTTTAATAACTGAACTGACTTGTGTGATAAACAAGATGAAATATTACGTTATGCTGGTGC
This sequence comes from Neoarius graeffei, assembly GCF_027579695.1. NCBI lineage: Eukaryota > Metazoa > Chordata > Actinopteri > Siluriformes > Ariidae > Neoarius > Neoarius graeffei. Next base: position 32,109,662 of record NC_083592.1, read on the forward strand.
TAATAACTAGTGCTAATAACCAGTTTCATAACTAATGGGGTGCCCTAAATATGCACAGATTCAGCCTCAGGGGGACCTCCGCCCTACCAAACCACTGAACCCCCCTTTGGAGAAGGAGGTAAGCAGCAATACAACCCATAAATGCTTTCGGATTGAAGTTTTTAATGAGCGAGCGCCATATACAGTTTGCTAGATTAAAGTGTTGCTAATAATGGACACCAGTCAAGTGTTTGACATGGTTACGTGTTCTATGATTTATTAGCAGTCACATCACACATTTCATTACCAATTGTCCTAGCACAAGAAGGCATGTAGCAAAATCTTGAATTTTCATTTGTGATTGTAAATGCACCAGAATTAGTCACTGACCAGTTTTCATCTAGTCCCTGGAAGGTTAATACATAAAATGTAATAAAGTCACAAACTCAAGGTCCATGGGCTATCAAAAGTCAAATAATGACAATAGTGCAATTGTGACGAGGGTGGGCAAAGTTGGGGGGCCCAAAATTCTAATCTTTCATGGGGCCCAAAATTTCTGGCGGCGCCCCTGCATACAAGAGGGTGATTGCTGGAGGGACTTGAGATTTAACTGAATGGAAAATTGTTGCTGCTTGACAGGTAACTGAATTTTGGTGTAATTTATTATTATCCTCCCAAAAGCTGTTTATCTTTCAAAAGTATAAAATATATTTATACACATGACACTTAGTTATCTCGATGATAAACAACACTCATATGTCTGTCAGTGTTTAGTTGTGAGTCCTTTTTGTGCATTTGCTCACATAGCTAAATCAACTTATACCATTGGCCTGTTCAGATACTCAAATCTGATTGGCTCAGACGGTGTTTATTAATTTTCTATAACAGCACAGATAAGACAAGTCATAAGTTTATATTAATGCACTCGTTCTAAGATAGAACGAGTGCATTGGGGAAGCCACAGCCTAATGGTTAGAGAAACAGCTTTGGGACCAAAAGGTTGCTGGTTCGATTCCTTGGACCAGCAGGACTGGCTTAAGTGCCCTTGAGCAAGGCACCTAACCCCCAACCGCTCCGGCAAGAGTGGTGGTGTACCTTGTGTCTGATTAGCCAAAGAAAAACTGATGATGCAGATTATCAGTTCAGGCATTGAACCCGACCGACCGACTAAGATAGATATCTACAGTAACCGCTAATTCGCAGGGTCTTTTATGTTGGCCACTCCACATAATAAAATACTAATAACGTTCTTTACAAATAAAATAAAATAACTAATTAATGTGTTGGAGTTTTCTGTAAGAAGATGTTTATTTTACATTTACGGAAGGAGTCTCCAGTGTCAGCATTTTGTAAGTTACAGAGAACTACACAGTAAATTCTAACAGGGAATTTCTCCGTAACAAGCTGCATTTTTTTTTTTTTTTGCCGTATTAATGTCAAGAGAAAGACAGAAAGAAGTGAAACTGGTGAGTGAACTAACTTGTTTCACAGACATTCCACGACATTAAATGTAATCCTATATGTAAGAAATAAAATGGATGACGCCATATTTAATGATGACAAATTGCTGTGGTATGAGAGGAATGAAACACTTCAGTATGTGCTGTTTCAATAAGCTTCAGGGTAGTAATCACATCACACCGACCACTCCTTCATTAATTTCCTATAACAAAATGCCCTATTGTGTTTTACTCCTTTCATATTTAGCTTTGGCACTGATCATTTGGGAGTGACAAAGTTGGACAGGATTAGAAATGAGTATACTAGAGGGACAGCACATGTAGGACGGCTTAGAGACAAACTGAGAGAGGCGAGATTGCGATGGTTTGGACACGTACAGAACAGAGATCCAGATGGATATTGGGAAAAGAATGCTGGAGATGGAGTTGCTTGGTAGAAAGAAAACAGGAAGACCAAAGATGAGATTTATAGATGTGGTGAAGGAGGACGTGAGGACGGTTGGTGCTACAGAAGAAGATACGGAGGATAGGAGGAGATGGAGGGACATTATCCGCTGTGGCGACCCCTAATGGGAGCAGCCAGAAGAAGACAAAGAAGACTGATAAGGTTCTTTCTCCGGAACCAGGCTGCTGCTTGTGAAATAAAACCTTCACTTCATCAGCACTTTCTACATCATGATGCTTCTCAGTGATGGAGTGTGTGCATGCGTTTGGAGGAAAAAAAAAATCTGGCAGTTCAGGAGGATATGTTATTGTAGGGAGGCAATGAGGTGGAACTTAGCAGGATAACCAACACTGATTACAGCAGATTTAACTCTGAAACATTGCTCAGTTCACTTAGCTTAATACTCTACAGACTCACATGAAAAAGTTTCCTCGGTTATTGCATACAGTATAGTGCATAAGTCACACTGAAAGGTTTCGTACAAAATATAATAGCAGACAAAGTGAAACTGAGCAAACGCATAATGTTTTAAAATGGTAATTTATTTAAGGAACAAAACTATCCAACACCCGTATAACACGCATGGGAAAAAAGTAATTGCCCTCATGTCTCAATTGTCAAAATGAACTTGAATCAGTCAGGCCTAACTTTTAGCCACTCATGTTGAATAATAATAATAATAATAATAATAACAGGGTTACTAAACTAATTCTCTTGGATTCTACTGAGCTACGGTTCAATCTCTTACATGGAAGACGTGAAACAGAGGATCTTCCTACGAGTGGCTTTCCTGGCAAAAATGTTTCCAGGTGCACAGTGATGACGCAACCCCAAAGTCACAAGAGATTCCAAAACAACTCCAGACCTCTTTTTTTATCCTCATTGAGTACTGATGAATACAAAATATGAAAATAACCAGGCTAACATTGCTCCACTGCGGCGTGAAAGGAGGATTCATAAAAGGAAGATTTTATTGCTGCTAAAGTTCATGCATTAATTTATTAAGTTTAACCGGGCAATGACTTTTTCACATGGGTAATATAAGGCCAAAAAAAAAAGATAGTGTGTTTCAGGTAACATGAAATACTAAAATAAGGTCGGTAGGTAGGAAAAAGTTTTTTTTTTCTTAATTTTTTTTATTTTGTTCGAAAAAATTAACACAAGTAAACATCTTACAAAATAGTATTTTGGCACAGAATCCTTTATACCACACATCATAATAAAATAAAAGTGTTTTAAATCTTTAAACGAATAAAAAAAATATCGCAAGAGTTCGAGTTATGATCTACGGAAGCGTATTGCTGCCACACTCAAAAAAATTGGCTTAGAATCAAGTAATTACGTGAAAAGATCTCATCTCATCTCATTATCTCTAGCCGCTTTATCCTTCTACAGGGTCGCAGGCAAGCTGGAGCCTATCCCAGCTGACTATGGGCGAAAGGCGGGGTACACCCTGGACAAGTCGCCAGGTCATTACAGGGCTGACACATAGACACAGACAACCATTCACACTCACACCTACGGTCAATTTAGAGCCACCAGTTAACCTAACCTGCATGTCTTTGGACTGTGGGGGAAACCGGAGCACCCGGAGGAAACCCACGCGGACACGGGGAGAACATGCAAACTCCACACAGAAAGGCCCTCGCCGGCCCCGGGGCTCGAACCCAGGACCTTCTTGCTGTGAGGCGACAGCGCTAACCACTACACCACCGTGCCGCCCTACGTGAAAAGATATTGTTAACAAAGTTATCACGTTTTTACAATATATTTATCATGTAATAACATCACGTAATTTCATGATATGAAATGATCACGTTATTTCATGATATTTTCATGTAATAACGTGAAAACACCTTATCAAGAAATATCGTGAAAATAACGTCCTAGGCTAGGCTACTTCCATTAAAAGCAGACGGCCTAGCCTACTGTAGAACTTGGGTCGAGCAAAAACACCGAGCAAAAACATGGCTGAATCCTGAATGACTCCTATTTGTATAAATAGGGGACTACATAGGCGGCAAAATGTAGTGTTTTTCCCTGCCATGGAAGTGCACTTGTATACTGAAGAGGAAGCAATTTGCATTACAGCCTTGAATGAGGATTCAAAATGGCGCCTCGGCTCAGTTTTCCCTTCCTCCTTCAGTATACAAGTGCGCTTCCATGTTTATGCAGGAGGGCTGATAGAAGTGGCGAAACATTTTACTTTTTATCGTTTCTTTCACAACTTGAATGCGTTGAAACAAAAAATTATGACAAACTAACGCCGCTTACACTAAAATATCGAGGGAAATTTGTAATAAAAACTTTACGGTCGGCAATTTCGCCGCCAAAATTCTCGGTCGGTCGGGTTACCGGAAACACACTATTTTTTTTATTTGGCCTAAGCACTTAATCACTTCTAAAAATGTTGTCCAAATCTCAGACTTCCTTTGTCTGGTGTTACTTATATTAATGTATATTATTATATAATTTTTGTGTTTAACTATATAAAGAAAAATATTCAGTGTGAGAAATATGCTAGAAAAGAGGAAATAAAGAAGAGGGCAAATACTTTTTTCAGGTTCCACACACACTGTGTGTGTACAATTCAAACAGTGGACTACAAGTAATGGAGTGGCATTCACTCTATTGGTTATATGCATTAGGATTTCAAGGGTTATTGTTGAACATTTACCGGTATACTGTATGTGCATATCCCAAAAGAAGTGATTTTAATTTAAAAATAATGATAATTAATTTAATAGTCCATCTCACAACCAAGGCGTTGTTCTCGCATGCTAAATTCTGTCAGGATCTGCTTTTTTATTAGTATGATGTATTTATAAAATAGAATAAAATTATTTTGCAGACAAAACATGGGAAGTCATGGCCTAAAGATTAGAGAAGCAGCTTTGGGACCAAAAGGTTGCAGGTTCAATTCCCTGGAACAGCAGGAATAGCTGAAGTGCCCTTGAGCAAAGCACCTAACTGCTCTTCGAGGTGTGTTGTATGTCGCCCTGGATAAGAGCGTCTGCTAAATGCCAGATAAAATAAAATTCTTTCAAGTACGGTAGCTTTACCTGGTCCTCGGACATTGACGTCCATGCAGTCGTTCTCGCTCTCGCCTTGAGGAGGCGTTGGAGCTATGGAGGGGATCCGCAGGTCAGCTGCATCCAGGTGCTGCTGAGTCCACTGCCGATGGTCCTGCTGGTCATCCAAGTTCAATATCGCTGGCTCCTCAAACTAACAAATATACACAAGCTGTGAAAATGACCTCAATCCGTATTAACTGGTTAATGAAACAATATGTTCTAAGACATGCTGTAAAACTGCACTGTTAAGCATTTACCGAAAATAAGCCTCGGTGTTTGCATTTAGCAGACACTCTTATCCAGAGGGACATACAGAAATGCACTGAAGTTGAAAACATATCCTCATGCTAGTGTAAATAGACTATGGTCTATGAATACTGTAAATCTAAAATCATTTTACATAAGAGTTAATACAATATTAAACACTGAATGTTAACTATTAAATAAAGATTCAGATTCTTAGACAGAACTGTATCAGACAATTTAATTTTTAAAATTCAAATTCCAGGATATTAGGACAAACAGTTGACAGGACTTTTATAAATAAAGTCATAGGAATATATGAGTAAAATATTACTGTTTTCCCAGAATAGTGTTCGGCTTACCTTGAAGCGCTTGGTGTCTGCGGGCTCTTCCTCCCCCCATTCATTCTGATTGTCATCCATCAGTGAAATATCAGAGTTCTTCAGTGGCCTATATTGAGAAAAATTGCCATCAGAAGTGCTGCTGTGCTCTCCATCCCGAAACCCACAGCATCAGAAGTCCATCTTGCCATTGCACCATCACCAAAAAACCTGCTACTAATTTAACAACCTATTCTGTCATTACTGCAAATTAAAACTCCTCTCTATTACAACACATCTTAAGCACAAGTCCTATTTTTCTGTGATCACGCTGACATCTAAGAAACCTCCACGCAGAAAAAACACTGTACTCACTTCAAACCGACGGAATCCTCGCCAACAGGCTCTCTCCGCTTCTTCTTGCTAGGCTCACTTGTTTTGAAGCCCTCAGGGAACCAGAGCTGGCCGTGCTCTCGTCTCCGCTTACGGGAAGCCACCATGCCCACGACCACGAAGGCCAGCAGTGCCAGGCCGGCCAGCACCACGTACACCAGATAGAGCTTTGAGGACGGCTGGGGTTCAGTCTCAACTGAAAGAAGAAAAGACATGTCAGACCCAACAGACGAGTGTGGAACAGTGTGCGAAGAGGTCACACACATGTTCTTGTACAAGAACAATCCCTGCACACACGAAAGATGCTCGTCTAACGACGCAGCGAGACGAACCAGGTTTGTGGCGAACGCTTGCTAAGTGTGTGTATGCCATTCAGGAATAATCAGAATCGCTAACCATTTTTTTTCATGAAAAAAAGAGGTGCTGGCAAATAGGAAGACAAGGAAGTTAAAAAAAGAGAGAAAGAACACCTCCTCTCACATCTCCTCAGCCCAGGGTACCAGGAGACAACTTTACCACTTCTTCTTTAAGGGGGAAAAAAGGGAGGGATTAATGAACTTCAAATTACTGCGCACGCTTTAAGCTGTAAAGACGAAGGATTTATTAGGATTTTCAAGATAACAAAGACTCCCAACTTCTAGCACACTCCCGATCAATTTTCCTCCGCTTCTCTTTTTTTCCTGCCCCTCTCCCTTTCTCTGCTAAAGATTTTGAAATGATAAACTCTCCGAACTTAAACCCTTGGAGATGCACTAAGGCTTGGTGTTACATTCAGAAAGGTGAAGGTTGCAGCAGCTTGCTTCTTTCCATGCTTAGGCCACACTGAGGTGTGTGTGTGTGTGTGTGTGTGTGTGTGTGAGAGAGAGAGAGAGAGAGAGAGAGAGAGAGATTTTTAGATTTTAAAATCATACTTTATTCAGTTTTACAAAACTAGAGTAGGGCAATCAATTATTCCTTTCCATCAGAGATATGGCTAAAATGCAATTCATTTTCAATTACAGTGCAGATCGCTTCTTTGACACACCACGCATCCTAAAATGTTTCAAGGTTTTTCATTAGCTCATAAAACCTGAAATCAACCAAAACTCTGGCTTTAACCAGGGCAGGAAACAGAACAACGACGGCATTAGTCCCTGGTTGGTGCTCGACCTTAATTCCTCCTAGTAATGTAAATAGCTATCTTGGCTTAACCCAGGACAAAATTCAAAATTTTACATACATTTTGTCTTTTCTTAACATATTTAAAACCAAGGACAAACGTCTCAGTGGAGAATTCTTCACTAAATGCACCAAATACATCTTTCAGCATGCAAAACAAGGGTTCTCATCTTAAAAAGCATGAAAAACAGTTTCCCTTTGGTAACAGAAAGGACATTCCTGACTTATATTTCTGTTCATCACTGAAACAAAAGCATTGACAACAACTGCTCCATGAAGAATTCTCCACTGTAAATCACCCACTCTCTTAGCCAGTGGTGGTTTATAAAGTGCTCTCCATTCCGGCTTCACCCCACTATTCAGTTTGAGAGCAGCGCTCCACGGTGTGTCAGCTCTGCTCTCCAAACATTTTTTATTGAAAGCTTTGACACAAGCATGATACAGCTGTTTCCCCGTAGCCATATTTAGCAGCATAGAAGTGGACCTGTACACCCGTCCAAATTGGGCCAGACCACTAGCCCAGGAAAAAGGTCCTGCTCATTAGGACAACACACCCCTGCACAATAGTCCACAAGCAGTTCAATCTCATCTGTGGTGCAGGCAGCACGCCATTTTTCCAGGAGCTGCGATACCACGCGAAGCGACCTCAGCCCCAGGGAGTCAGCAAGCCCCCTTCTATTCCCAAAATATGGCCCCGTCAAGTCTACTACATCTTTCAAAGTGACGATCTTAGCGCCACACAGCATCTTCTGTAGCGACGGGAAATTGGCTGAGGAGACATCCAGACGAGCACCTCCAACCACAGGCTCTTGCAAGAGCCAATGCAAGGAGGTTGCAGGGCCAAGCCTTCTGACATTAAACAAGGCCCAGACTTTCAAACAACTGCGATAAAACAGTGGCAACTTTGAAAACAACATTTCATCTGATTTCATCAGAAACAAAGATTTGTCTAACCCCAAACTCCCACCCATTTTCAATATTGCACAGCTCAAACCCCTCCATGCAACATGTGTAGGCCCTGTCAAGAGCCTTTTAACAAACTGCAGTCTAAAAGCTGCAGTCCTACTTTGTAAGTGTATGAGGCCCTGCCCCCCCTCATCTTTCGGCAAAAACAAAACAGACTGAGGTACCCAATGCAGCCCATCCCAAAAGAAATTTCCAATAACAGACTGAATCTTTTGTAGCAGGTCAGGTGGAGGGTCTACACAGGCTAGTCTATGCCAGAAGGACGAAACTACAAGATTGTTAATAATGAGTACACGCCCCCTATAAGACATTTTTGACAAAAGCCACTTCCACTTTTCAAGCCTTCCCTTAACACTTTCAACCGCCCCCTCCCAATTTCTCCCCATAACTTCTTCATTCCCCAGAAAAACACCCAAATACTTGAACTCATCTTTCCTCCAGCTTAAATTATCTGGGAGACTTGGCACCCCCTCCACCCATTGACCCAGCAATAGAGCCTCACTTTTTGACCAATTAACCTTGGTTGATGAGAGTAACCCAAACTCCTTAAGGATGTCCACCACCATCTCTATATCTCTTCCCCCACTAATCAGTAAAACTATATCATCAGCATAGGCTGACACACGAAGAGGTACCACACACCCAGGCACAGACACACCCCTTAAAGTTATTCTTAATCTCTGCAAAAGAGGCTCTATTGCTAAAGAATATAACATACCAGACAGGGGGCAGCCTTGCCTCACACCTCTGCCAACCTTAAAGGGAGCACTTAAACCACCATTGACTTTGAGAATACTCTCCACATCACTGTACAGAACCCTGACCTTCTGAACGAAGCCTTCACTAAATCCAAAGGGATATAAGGTGTCCCACAGATAATTATGCTCCACCCTATCAAAAGCTTTCTCTTGGTCTAATGAGACCAACCGTACATCAAGCCCCAACATTTTTGCCATGCCTATAACATCATGGACTAAAGAGACATTATCAAAAATGGATCTACTGGGAATACAGTATGTTTGGTCCGGATGGATGACCAGGTCTATCACCCTACATAGTCTATTGGCCAGTGCTTTGGATAATAATTTATAGTCACTACACAGAAGCGACATGGGTCTCCAGCACTTTATATCAGTGAGATCACCCTTTTTTGGTAGAAGCATGAGGACTGCCCTACGACAGCTCACCGGCAGAAGTCCTCCAGCAAGACTGTCGTTGAGCACTGCAAGCAAATCCTCCCCCACCACAGACCAAAAAGACTTTTAAAAGTCTATAGGGATTCCATCCAGGCCAGGGGCCTTGCCAACCTCCATACCCTGAAGGGCCCTCTCCAATTCCTCCAACGTCAGAGCTGAATCAAGTTCGGCCAAGGACTCCACTGAAACCTGAGGCAATCCCTCCATGAACACACTGTCAGCCTGTTCACCACTTAGTTCGCTCCTGTATAGATCTTCATAAAACCGTGCAGCTCTACTTCGAATATCATGCACACTGGTCAAAAGGGTTCCAGACTCAGATTTCAAAGAATGAATACATTTTCTCTGCCCATTTTTCTTCTCCAAGCTAAAGAAAAATTTTGAAGGTACATCCATCTGATCTACACACTGAAAACGTGAACGGACCAACGCCCCTTGTGCATTAAGACCTAACAGCTCAGCTAAGGTGCCCTTCTTGGTTGCCAAATTGTCAATGTTATCATGATCCCCATCAGAGTAAGCCAAATTTTGAATTTCTACTAACTCTGCGTCTAGAATTTCAATTGACCGAGTTCTGTCACTTGTGATGTTTCGAGTATACTGTTAACACAATTGTTGGATTTGCACTTTACCAAAGTCCCACCACTGTTGTAAAGAAATAAAAGATGCCTTGCATTCACAAAACTCATCCCAAAAGGCTTTGAAAACATCCCTAAAGTCCTTATCCTGGGTTAGAGTAGTGTTAAAATGCCAATAAGCACTCTTTGGCTTCACTGAGTTCAAGAAAACACTGCACACAACCAAAGTATGGTCTGAAAAACCTACAGGAGTAATATTACAATTCTTAAACATATTAAGATGATGTTTAAAACAGTAAACCCTGTCAAGCCTTGCTAAGGAAATCATATTACCACGGACATGAGTCCAAGTATATTGTCTTTGCCCCTTATGAAAATTTCTCCATATATCACTTAGGTCATGTATCTGCAAACACTGGCTAAGTTTTCTGCATGAGAGCATATGTGGCTCAACATGATTTCTGTCAATGTCCTGCTCTGTGCAATTAAAATCACCCCAATAAACAGATATTCATCACCATTGCATCCAGAAATAACAGTAGACAATGTTTCTAAAAAAGCCACTCTTTCTGCTGCAGTGGTTGGGGCATACACACAAACAAAAACCAAAACATAATTTTCAAAACAAGCTCTAACCTTTAGTAATCTTCTCTCTATAACTTCCACCACTTCATAAGAAATGGGAGTAAAACTCTTTGCAAACAGACATGCGACTCCACCACTAACGTTGGAATTGTGGCTCAAGAGAGAAAGACCCTCCCACTCCAGTGCCCAATCAGCTGCGTTCCTTGCATCACTGTGCATCTCTTGCAAGAGAAGGACGTCTTAATGCGTGACAAAACATGAAGTTGTGCCCTTTTCAAGGGATCCCTCGCCCCATTGATATTTAGGGAGGCTATACCGTACGAAAGTCACCCATGATCAAAAACAAAATAAAAATAAACTGTATAATTACAAACATTTTGCTGCTTGTTTGGGTGCTACCTTCTTTATTTACTGTTTTTACCCAGACGGGTGTTTAGCTTTGTAAGGAACTTAGTTAAACGGTAAACTTCAGGGTTAGAAAAAAGCCCGTCCGAAATGAACTGCTTTGTTCTAGCCATGAACTGTTCAAGGTCAGGGAAAAAATCGTCAATATGAACATTTCTGACATTCTTTGTTTCACTCAGAAAATTTTTAATACAACCCCAATTCCAAAAAGTTGGGACAAAGTACAAATTGTAAATAAAAACGGAATGCAATGATGTGGAAGTTTCAAAATTTCATATTTTATTCAAAATAGAATATAGATGACATATCAAATGTTTAAACTGAGAAAATGTATCATTTAAAGAGAAAAATTAGGTGATTTTAAATTTCATGACAACAACACATCTCAAAAAAGTTGGGACAAGGCCATGTTTCTCACTGTGAGACATCCCCTTTTCTCTTTACAACAGTCTGTAAACGTCTGGGGACTGAGGAGACAAGTTGCTCAAGTTTAGGGATAGGAATGTTAACCCATTCTTGTCTAATGTAGGATTCTAGTTGCTCAACTGTCTTAGGTCTTTTTTGTCATATCTTCCGTTTTATGATGCGCCAAATGTTTTCTATGGGTGAAAGATCTGGACTGCAGGCTGGCCAGTTCAGTACCTGGACCCTTCTTCTACGCAGCCATGATGCTGTAATTGATGCAGTATGCGGTTTGGCATTGTCATGTTGGAAAATGCAAGGTCTTCCCTGAAAGAGACGTCGTCTGGATGGGAGCATATGTTGCTCTAGAACCTGGATATACCTTTCAGATTTGATGGTGTCTTTCCAGATATGTAAGCTGCCCATGCCACACGCACTAATGCAACCCCATACCATCAGAGATGCAGGCTTCTGAACTGAGCGCTGATAACAACTTGGGTCGTCCTTCTCCTCTTTAGTCCGAATGACACGGCGTCCCTGATTTCCATAAAGAACTTCAAATTTTGATTCGTCTGACCACAGAACAGTTTTCCACTTTGCCACAGTCCATTTTAAATGAGCCTTGGCCCAGAGAAGACGTCTGCGCTTCTGGATCATGTTTAGATACGGCTTCTTCTTTGAACTATAGAGTTTTAGCTGGCAACGGCGGATGGCACGGTGAATTGTGTTCACAGATAATGTTCTCTGGAAATATTCCTGAGCCCATTTTGTGATTTCCAATACAGAAGCATGCCTGTATGTGATGCAGTGCCGTCTAAGGGCCCGAAGATCACGGGCACCCAGTATGGTTTTCCAGCCTTGACCCTTACGCACAGAGATTCTTCCAGATTCTCTGAATCTTTTGATGATATTATGCACTGTAGATGAAGATATGTTCAAACTCTTTGCAATTTTACACTGTCGAACTCCTTTCTGATATTGCTCCACTATTTGTCGGCGCAGAATTAGGGGGATTGGTGATCCTCTTCCCATCTTTACTTCTGAGAGCCGCTGCCACTCCAAGATGCTCTTTTTATACCCAGTCATGTTAATGACCTATTGCCAATTGACCTAATGAGTTGCAATTTGGTCCTCCAGCTGTTCCTTTTTTGTACCTTTAACTTTTCCAGCCTCTTATTGCCCCTGTCCCAACTTTTTTGAGATGTGTTGCTGTCATGAAATTTCAAATGAGCCAATATTTGGCATGAAATTTCAAAATGTCTCACTTTCGACATTTGATATGTTGTCTATGTTCTATTGTGAATACAATATCAGTTTTTGAGATTTGTAAATTATTGCATTCCGTTTTTATTTACAATTTGTACTTTGTCCCAACTTTTTTGGAATCGGGGTTGTATCTTCTACGGTGTAATCTTGAGTAGTGTAGCCACTCTTGCGGAAACTACAATCCACACTACAGTCAGACTCTAAATCCCTTTCTCTCGTAGGTTTACTTTGGCCTCGTGCAGGCTTCTTTTTTGATTTAGCAAACTCATCACTTTGTAAACGCTTACGGGTTTTGGGGGGCACTTTAAAAACATTAGGCTCATCCTCTGCTTCCATTTGAGAACTTTCATCCTCTGCATCAATCTCATCCATCAGATAATCATCTACTGCTCCACTAGTTTGGGAAATATCTACACTTTCGGGCTCAGCTTGGGACGCACCTTCCCCTGCTGGCTCATCAGGGGTACTATGCAGGGGACTTACCTCGACCAAGGAACTTTCCCCCTCTCCTTCTGTTGGAGCACTATTAGCTTCTGCACCCTCCCCATTATTGGGAACGTTATCACTGGGGGGGTTGCTTGCTATTAGATTCCCCCTCAGCAGGAGTACTAGCCATTCTGTCTGGGCAGGCCCGCGCTAAATGGACAGTTTGGCAGCAGCCAAAACACTTCATCAAACAGGAGGACACATAAACCGAATAATGAAACCCCTCTACTGGCACATTCAGAGTAAAATCTAAGTCTTTGTTATTTTTTATGATCATGTACACAAAACGTCTGAACGACATAACATGTTTAAGGAGTGGATTGCTGCTGGAAATCGCTAGCTTCCTTATGGGTTTTACCAGTTTACCATGATGGGATAGAGCTTCAATAATGATTTCGTCCTTAATAAAGGGCGGAATATTGGAAATAATTACTTTTTTAGAGGGTGCTGATAAAGGGAGCACTGAGGTGAAAGCACCATCAATTACTACTCCCCTTTCAACCATTTCATTTGCCAGTTCCACCGTCTCAAGAAACAAAATGACTGCCTTGTTCATACGGGCTGCAGAGAGAATATTTTCGTGACCGACCATCTTACCAACAGCCAAACTACACTCTTCAACGCTGGCTTTTGCTGCTATTTTAATGGCATGCCGCCGCGTTAAAGCCCCAAAACTTCCTGTGCCTGAGGCCGCCATGCTCCCAGATTGGGGCAGACGCCTCGGCAAAGAATATAAAACAAAAAAACCGAACTACTCCAAATAACCCACCCAAACTAAAACTTAAACAACAAAAAAAACAAAACAAGCCATACAAAAAAACAGGAAAAAATCAGCAAAAAAGACGAGAAAAGGTAGAAAAAGTAGTGAAAACAATGGCACAGCGGCCACACTCAACACCACTCACACACTCAGACTCCGCCCACTTGCTCCGCATGTGCACGAGAGACACAGAGAGAGAGAGAGAGAGAGAGAGAGAGAGACTTGAGAAACTGATCTGATGACAGTGAGCTTGATTTACAGCGATTAACCATTTTGGTGCCTGGAGCAGGTAGATTTGCCCTCTGACTGCAGCACTGATTGTTGAGTGAATCTGATGTGCAATTCCATTTGCTCTAGAGTTTGAGTACAAAAAAAACAAAAACTTCAAAGACATCCACATAATCCCTGCTGTATTTAGTGTGTGTGTGTGTGTGTGAGAGAGAAAGGGGGTGACTGTTAAAGGTCGAGTCTACTGTAGAGTGAATGCTGCTGATATACCGAGATCCATTAACAGGAAATTTATGAATATCAGGCACATGAAGCTTTTGAGCAAGCTATAGTGTGTGTATAAATATGTCTGTGTCTTTGTATGCCTGTCACTGTTTCATTAGAAAACCAAAATACTTCTGCCATAACTCAGAATTAAGGATTTTTTTGGTGATATTATTTTTTTAGTAATTAAATTAATCGCATAACAGGTCAGATGAATCACGAATGGCCCAGACATAGTCACTTTGTCAAGTTTACTGGAATACATACTAGTGCATCTCAAAAAATTAGAATACTGTGAAAAAGTTCAATATTTTCCATCAGTTATTTAAGAAAGTGAAAATGTTCTATATTATAGACTCATTACACATAAACTAAAATGTTTCAAGCATTTTTCTATTTTAATTTTAATCAGTATGGCATACAGGCGGCACGGTGGTGTAGTGGTTAGCGCTGTCGCCTCACAGCAAGAAGGTCTGGGTTCGAGCCCCGTGGCCAGTGAGGGCCTTTCTGTGTGGAGTTTGCATGTTCTCCCCGTGTCCGCATGGGTTTCCTCCGGGTGCTCCGGTTTCCCCCACAGTCCAAAGACATGCAGGTTAGGTTAACTGGTGACTCTAAATTGACCGTAGGTGTGAATGGTTGTCTGTGTCTATGTGTCAGCCCTGTGATGACCTGGCGACTTGTCCAGGGTGTACCCCACCTTTCGCCCGTAGTCAGCTGGGATAGGCTCCAGCTTGCCTGCGACTCTGTAGAACAGGATAAAGCGGCTACAGATAATGAGATGAGATGAGTATGGCATACAGTACAAAAACATAAAAAAAAACCATCTCAAAATATTAGAATATTTCATTTTGAGTTTGAGTAAAACAGTATGAACACAGTGTATCTCTCGGTCTAGTTCAGTACACACAACCACAATCATGGGGAAGACTGCTGACTTGACTGTTGTCCAGAAGATGATCACTGATGCCCTCCACAAGGAGGGTAAGCCACAAAAGGTCATTGCTGAAAAGGGTGGCTGGAAAAGGTGCACAAGCAACAGGGATGGCCGCAGTCTTGAGAGGATTGTCAAGAAAAGTTGATTCAACAACTTGGGAGAGCTTCACAAGGAGTGGACTGAGGCTGGTGTCAGTGTATCAAGACCCATCATGAACAGACATCTTCAAGAAAGGGGATACAACTTTCGCATTCCTACGTAATATCAAGCTACTCCTGAGCCAGAGACAATGTCAGAAGTGTCTTATCTGGGCTAAGGAGAGAAAGAAATGGACTGTTGCTCAGTGGTCCAAAGTCCTCTTTTCAGATGAAAGTACATTTTGCATTTAATTTGGAAATCACGGTTCTAGAGTCTGGAGGAAGAGTGGAGAGGCACAGAATCCAAGGTATTTGAAGCCCAGTGTGAAGTTTCTACAGTCTGTGATGATTTGGGGTGACATGTCATCTGCTGGTGTTGGTCCACTGTATTTTATCAAGTCCAGAGTCAACACAGCCATCTACCAGGAGATTTTAGAGCACTTGATGCTTCCATCTGCTGACGAGCTTTTTGGAGATGCTGATTTCCTTTTCCAGCAGGACTTGGCACCTACCCACAGTG